>NC_057693.1:4080774-4118274 GCF_014466175.1 Vespula pensylvanica
AGAGAGAGAGAGAGAGAGAGAGAAAGAGAGAGAGAGAGAGAGAGAGAGAGGAGGGACTGCTGGTCGACGAGTTCGAAATCGAATCGAATCGAATCGAATCGAATCGAATCGAATCGAATCGATATTTCCATGCCTATAGCATAGAGAAGGCACCTAGGTGAATGCCTATATATATGCATTCAATGCATCGATGTGCTTGTCAGCCTGTTTTCTTTCTCTTTTCTTATTTCAACCCCCCTGCCCAGTATCCGTCATCGGTCGACACACGGTAGGGATAGCTAGGTAAATTTGTATAAAAATATAGAACGTGCGGAACAGCAGGTAGTTAGTTAGGTAGATACGACTTGCGCACGCTTACGATCAAAAAGTTCTCTATGAATAATTTCTAATCGGCCGTTAACCTTTTTTTTCTCTCCTTCTCTTTCTTCTCCCTCTTCTTCTTCTTCATCTTCTTCATCTTCATTTTTTTTCCTTCTCTTTCTTTTTTTTTCTTTTTTTCTCTTTTGCCTTCGCAACCCCTTCGGTCCCGTATTTTTACCTTCTTTCTTCGTAAGTAATTCGATACGTGCCGGTACAAGGCGCCGTTCGAGCGACAACCCATTGATCCCAAGATTCCGTCGGTTACAAGTCGACCTTTCGATTTCTATTCGATCTGAATTTCTTAGTGGTATCACAATCGAAAAAAATAACATTATCGTTCGCTCTTAGGAACACGCCTTTTTACGTTTCTTCTCTCATTCTTCTTTCTCTCTCTCTCTCTCTCTCTTTCTCTTTCTTTTTTTCTCTCACTCTTTCTATCTTTCAACTAACCGTACCTATGTATATATGTATCTTCCACATAGTGAAACGAAGCCAAGACTCTCGTCCTCGACCTTTTTCTTTTTTACCTTAGAATACGAAAGGAATACGAAAACGTTTCGTATTTTCTTGCTAATAAATCGCCATTATATGCTTCGCGTATTCGTCGTTACATACATAGCTAACAAGAATAATAGAATCGAAGGAACGGGTGTGATACTCTCCGAACGAACTTTGAAAACGATCTTAGATATTACCCTGACGTTTATTAACATTAGTTTCCCTTTGAAAAGGGATGATAAATTTATTTAAATGTAAGTAGACACGAAATGTGTATAGGCAATATGCAAGATATCGAACAATGAAAGAAATGACGATTGAAATTCACGATCACTTTTTTTCTTCTTATTACAACGGCTATCTATCTACTCACAAATTAAAACTATTAGCTAAATATTGCGTACGAATTTGCAAAGTTAATTACTTCTTTTCTTCTTGCTTTTTTCTTTCTTTAAATCAATCGAATTCGTGTCATTGACGCGTTATCACGTTACTTCTTTTTTTTTTTTTTTCTTTTTCTTTAAATCAATTGTTGATGTGTAATAATTTCCTTTAACGTCAACGACGATCGAGTTTACACGGTATACGTATCTACGCGTTTAAGGCAACATTTTTCACGCTCTTCCCAATGCTAGTCGTTCTGCCGCTCGATTGAGTTTCCTGCGGCGCGAACGTGCGTCTCGATGCGGAATACCTGTTCCGCCGAGGCGTTAAGAATCGAGCCCGTGTCTTGAATGAACTAAAAAGAGAGAGAGAGAGAGAGAGAGAGAGAGAGAGAGAGAGAGAGAAAGGCGAGAAAGAAAAAGGTCCGTCGAGGTGAACGGCGCCCAGCGGTCTGCCCGAAAGAACTCGTACGCACCAGGAAAGACAGAGACAGACAGACAGAGAGACAGAGATAGAGATAGGGAGAGAGAGAGAGAGAGAGAAAGAGAGAGAGAGAGAAAGACAAAGATAGAATGATCGAAAGAATGTGCGGGGGTTTTCAGACCATTAGGTCGTTTTTACCTATGGATCATTATCTTGAATCCAACCCTCAATGAAATCTGACACCCTTCCATTTTCTTCTTCTTCATTTTTTCTCTCTTTCTTTATTTCTCGACTGATAACACTTGGAAAAATGTGTTAAAGCAACGTGTGAAATAAGTACGAAGCAAATCTAAGAGAAATCGTAAGTGAGTTGTAGATGAAGTAAGGTCCAGCAGGTAGATCAATTCGAGTTGTCCGTTTAGCAGGTGTTATTTTCAATAAAAAAGGAAAGAAAAGAAAAAGGGAAAGAAAAGAAAAGAAAAAGATGCTGGCACATGTCGATCGTTTAAGAATCTTTCGAGAAGATCAGTCGGTTTCTTTTATTCTTGTTTCTTTCTTTCTTCGTTTTTTTATTTCTTCTTTTTCTATAAGAATTTCATTCACTCTCTCTCCCTCTCTCTCTCTCTCTCTTTCTTTCCCTGTACCTCTCTAGTAGAGGTAGTTACTATAAAATATCTTATTGGTCGAGTTTCTCTAAAGAAAAATTTAAAAGATCGGAAACGAATCGGAAACGATGAAATTAGCGTTCCCATAGAGAACGGTACTGTTCGATCTTTCTGTATGTAACGTGTATGTCTATGGCGTCTATGGCAAATAAGATTACGTCGGTTCGAAGATGGAAAATAAAGTTAGAGATAGAAAGAGAAAGAGATGGAGAAAGAGAGGGAGAAATTAGAAGAGGAAATTCCACAAAGGGACGCCGCAAAAGAGAAGACTTTACCGGGTCGTTGCACGCTTTTCCACGAGGATCGAGACAGATAAGAGATCTATGAGAGAATAACTTCCCTTTTGTGGCGGCTCGAGCGAGCGTGTTGGGGACGCTTACGTCTCCTCCTTCTCTCTTTCTCTCTCTTTCTTTCTCTCTTTCTTTTTCTCCCTACCTCTTAGCCCTCTCATACACGATTTAAAGTTACATGTATTCGCTTACCCGGATAATCCCATCGCGTAAGTATTGTTACGATACTATGACGTGAAAGACGGCTGGCCAGCCTAATCGTCCTTTCCTACGAGATATACGTTTTTCGATTTTCACTTTTCCCTCGTTTAATCCTCAAACAGTACAACGAGAGAAAGAGGGAGAGATAGATTGAGGGAGAGAGAGAGAGAGAGAGAGAGAGAGAGAGAGAGAGAGAGAGAGAGGAGAGAGACTCCGATACAATCGATTAAACTCGATTCGATGGAATCACGCTTTCGCCTATTTCCTGCACGCTAAACTAACGTGACAGCAAACTCGTTATCGATTATCGTAATAGTATCGTACGATTAAACGAAAATATATATATATATGTGTGTGTGTGTGTATGTGTATGTGCCTATATCTATCTATTTATTTAAATAGACAATGTCATATGTATAAGGATAAGGTAGATATTTACAATATAAATCATTTCTATAGAAATCTTTGTAAACATCCGTATGGCGACGTGTTACTAATAGTATTTAGGTATGTAAATATGTAGGTATAATATCCAGATGAGATCAATTGACCTTGGTTCCATTCGTCTCTTCTATGTTTTGTTTCTGTTCAGTCGTCCTATAACCGTTCTACAAGTAAGACGTATTATTATAAGACGTAGCAGTTTCATATTTGTCGTTCTAATATACGTAAGTACATATTTGTCTATCGATTATACATATATTAAATATATTTTAATCGCCATCAACGAATGTAAACGTTAAGTATGTAATTATAAAGAGCATCGTCGCAGATATTATATTTGTAAAAATAACGTTGCCTGAATAGATCGGGATAGATCGTGAATAGTACGATCGATACGGGATGATAACTGAAACGGATAGTATTTCTTTTCTTCGTAAAAAATAAAAGAAAAAGAAAATAAAGAAACGAAACGTAATCGTATTTTGGTTAAAATACGTGAATGCAATGGGGAGAATGAAAGGAGGAAAAGGAGGATTGAAAATCTCTTGGCTTTTTCGTCCCTTGTGTTATTTCCCGGTAGCTTCGAATTACGTGGCGATCCACGCAGTCCATTCCGAGCCACGTAGGAATAAAAGGGAAGAAGACGACTACGCGTATATCCTTGGTTGCCTTTCTCCGAGCAATCTTCCTAATCTCGAAGATGGACCGATAACGTCAGTCAATTGGCGATCGACTGACTCGAAATAGAGAGAAACAGAAAAAGAGAGAGAGAGAGAGAGAGAGAGAGAGAGAGAAAGAGAGAGAGATAGTCTGCTCCCCTTTTTTGGCGGCGTGCGAGCCAAGAGGCACCCTCGTCTCTCTTCATCTCTTCGTCCATTGTGGGAAAAAATGTACCAAACAATCGGTTAGCTCGCAAGGATAGCCAGCTCGTCCATTGTGTCGCCGTTAAATGCACTCGTAGATCTTACGATTTCTTTTCCTTCGTATTTAACGAAATGTTCCGCGAGCTCGATCGTCATCCCTTTTTCTTTTTCTTTCTTCCTTTTTCCCGATTAGATATATCTATCTATTCGAGCGTTTAGTTTGCGTGTAAAAGTCCGTCCATGTGGGTACCTACGTGCTTGCTCAAATCAGATCTCCTATTGCGATTATTTACCTACTCGTGGTTTTTATATTTGCTAACGTTAGTCGTATTTTTACACACACACACACACACGCACACACACACACACACATATAGATATAAATATTAAAAATTATGATTAATGTTACCGATTAAACTAATCCGTTTAAAGTGACACGATATTATAATACGAAATAATTTTTAAGTACAGCGATATCTATTCATATTCAAATAGAATGGAAAAGGCGCAACAGCTGATTAAAATTTACAATTATAGAGATTTAACTTTGTAATTTAATTATTGAACAATATTCTCATTGATAATGCAATGTAAATAGCTATTGTAAATTAATATGAAAGGGAAAATCGAAATGGAGGAAGAATGGATCAAGAAATGAATCACACCTTTCGATAGAGCGTAGTAAGTACTTATGTATTCTGATAAAAATACGAACTCGTAAGCTCAATTTCGAGACGAACGTATAAGAGGATCTCGAAGGATACAAGAAAGAGTCTAATTTCGTCCTGAACGGATTCGTATCGATGCGCATAGAAGAAAAAGAATAAAAGAGAGAGATAGAGCGAGAGATAGAGCGAGAGCGAGCAAGAGAGAAAATGTGGTGACCGGTAGCCGAGTGGTACATAGGTAACTATAAAGAACTCGAATCCTGAATTCGGCTTATCCTGGATTTCCTCTTTTACTCGCGCCTTCTTCGTAGACGAAGAATGCGCAAGAATACCTACACCTGCCGAAAGGAGGAAAGGAACATGGATGAGCTTGCCTTTCTTTAATAAGCAACGATGCGTACAACTCGACGATGTTCAGTATCGATCGATCGTACAGGAAAAAGGAAGTAAGAAAGAGAGATAAAGAGAAAGAAAGAGAGAAAGAGAAAGAGAGAGAGAGAGAGAGATTACAAATTCAATTGTATACCATTCATTCTTTATTTATTATTATTAAATATAATCCCATTTTTTGGAATAAATAGAGAAAAAAAAAATACTTAAGTAGATATTTTTGATAGAGGTATGCAGTTATTTGTTAATTCTTTTTTCTCTGTTTTTTCTTTCTTGTTTATTTATTTACCTTTGTTGTTGTATTGTTGTTGTCGTTGTATCGAAAAAAAATTGTATAAGAAAAGAAGAAAGGAAGAAAGTAATAGTGGAAAATTCTTTCTGTCTGTCTGTCTTTTTCTAACGTGGACACAGATGGCATACGTCAGATCCGTGAGGTGTCGTATGAGATATATGTAGAGACGCGAAAAGTGGAAGAGGGGTATGGAGGTAGGTACGTGTGTAGGAGGTATATGTATACAAGAAAAAGATAGAGAGGGAGAGAGAGAGAGAGAGAGGGTGGATTTATTCGCGAATGTTGGCTCCTTCGCAAACCACGATTTATTTGCCTGGGCTAAAAGCTTGAGAGCCCGTCTTCTATTCGTCCTGTATTCCTCCTCTATGTATCCCGTATTCCGTTCTGTATTCCTCACTGGGAATAGCAGTCGATGGTGATACCGCTGTATTCTGGATTCGCGTCGTCGTATTTTCATCCATCAATCCCACGTACCTAAGTATCTATCCATGAGAGAAAAAAAGTGGCTTGTACGCTTGCGCGAAATAGAGAATAAAACCTATAAGATGGAGAGTCGAACAAATATTTTTTTTATCATTCGTTGATACGAAGACTGGAAATTAAAAGAAAGAGAAAAAAACAAAAACAAATCAGAACAAAGAAAACAAAAGCTGATCCAGTTTTTCTTCGATCATTTCTTCATATTTAACATTTATCATATTTACAGATAGTAAAAAAGTATAATCGTAACAGATATAATAACAGGTATATTTTTTTTATAGAAACGAAGGTTAAACAATTACGAAGGTTTAATTATTTTAATAGTAATTTTAAATGGAATAAAAAAAAAAGAGGAAGAAAGAATCGCATATAATAATTTGATTATAATCGAATCGATTGAACTTTTATAAGATAATTTCGTTAGCATTAAATATGGGGAGTATATAGATGGATACCTGAGTATCTATTAGAACGAGCACAGACTCCAATGGACAGTAGTGGTCAGGATTGAATCAAGTCCCTATTGTAGGTGCAAATTCGCATGTAAGTAGATGCGCAGGAGGTATGATATCCAAGCTCAAACCCTCGAGTTTCCGTCGGATGCTTTTAAAGGGCTTACTGGTTAGTATTAGCTGGGTATTAGTTCTATCCCTGGTGAGCCCTCTATTTATCTCTTTCTCTCTCTCTCCCTCTCTCTCTCTCTCTTTCTCTGTCTCTCAATCCTCTCCATCCCTTTCTCTCATTCTCCCGTTTCCCTTCTCCTCTTTTTGTCCTATTCTATCCAACTACTCACGCAGCTTCTTGCTTTTCGAATTCGTCGTTGAACTGTTATTAATTATTTGCAGCTACGGCATTGAAACGAGTATTAGTCGTTAAGAAGAGTTATCGGGAGTTTGAACATCTGTATATTACAAATGTCAATGTGAACGTCGTGCATGGATTTAAAAAACTATACAACCCTAAAAAAAAATTGTCTTGCTATAAGTAACTACTTAACTATAGAATATCTATCGATATATTTAATAAAAATATCATTTTTATCAACGATACCGTTTTAATTTAATTCGAGTCGAAAAAATTGTCGTTCGCTGTATTCCGGAATAATTTCTATTTACCGAGGTATATTCAGGTATAGGTAAAATTCTATTCGTCCCGATGATATATTAATCTCATTTGACAAATAGAAAATAAAAGAAGAAAAGAAGCATGTATCTTGAGCTAAACATATAGGCACCAGCTGTGCGATATAACAACAATTTGGTATGGATCTTCTCGTAAAGTAAATCTTACCGGTGGCCGTTCATTGTTGATCATCGTCGTGCCTTTCAGGGCACCTGCTCATCTTCAAAGTGGAAGACAATCAGCGTGCGACAAGTCGGCTTAGACGATCATTCAAGATCGGCTTCATAGTGAGAAGAAAAAGGAATGGAAAAAGGGAAAAGAATAAGAAGAATAAAAGACTTAGGTTTCGAATTATCAGGTATAATAAGGGGTCTCTTTCGTTTCCTCTTGACCAAACAGAGAATCGAAAAAAGGGATGGATGGCTTTTCTCCTTCCTTTGCTATTCTTCTTTCTTCTGTGTTTCCTGCTGGTGTTTCCTGTCGAATAGAAAACGAAGGAAAAAAGAAAAAAAAAAGAAAAGAAAAAAAAAAGGAAAAAAAAGAAAGAAGAAAAAGTAAAAGAAAGAAAAGAGAGAAAGAACGTAGGGGGCGCGATCAGTGGATAGTTTGAACCTGGTGTTCCAACTGGTGGCCGTCTTTTACTATCCAGCAGAGAACCTTTTACGATCCACCTCCAAAGCATCCTACGTGCCAAAGGAAATCGCCTTGGACAATGGCCCAAGGATGACACGGCTGTCCCCACCTTTCCAAACGTCTAGAAGAACGTTCGACACGAAAAGCCGAACTACGACTTCCGACGAAGCTAAGGAACCAACCAAACTTCTTTTACGCTTCCTTACTATCGTAACCGAACTCCTCCTGCGAAGGAGTCGAAGAACTCCACGGAGACTCCTTTTTTTTTTCTTTCTTTATACCTGAAAAAGATCGATACTTAAGTTTCTCAGATAATACGGACTCTCACGAGTTTGGGGTCACGCGTGACCACACAATCGTCTTCATTCAACTTTACAATACTATGGAATTTAAATATTTCAACGTGGTTTAGATTTTCTCTTTTTTCTTGTACTCTCTCCCTTTTTTTTCCTTTTTATATCGAATTTTGACTCGCAAATTGCAATTCTATCGTAATTAATGTGATAGGTCGATGAATAAGTGAATAACGTGTGTCGGAATTTTCAATAAAAAAAAAATATATATATATATATACACGTACACCGAACGCAGTAGTATCCGTCATTTATTTAGAAATAAAATATTGAAAATTGATAAATCTAATATTGATAAGTATCTTACAAACACATTCGCTCGTTGGTCAAACTTATTATCGACGTGGGTACTCTACGTGGGTACACAGATGCAGACGGTAAGATTTACACTTAGGGTGTTATTCAATGTCGAGGAGGGTGGCAAAAGGGAGAAGGGCCAAGCTTCCCTCGAGCGAAAGAACCCCCCTGAGCAAAGCCGCACCCCTCTGTCCTTCGTTCGAGAGGGTGGTGAACGTTCCTCTACCCCTCCCGAAACAAAACATATTGTCCGAATTTAATTGTGGATGGGGTGCATTAGATATTCATACGTTACATGTTCTACGACGCGTACAACAATATCCCGAGGAGTAAGAGAAAGAGAAAGAGCGAGTGAGAGAGAGAGAGAGAGAGAGAGAGAGAGAGAGAGAGAGAGAGAGAGAGAGAGAGAGAAAGCACGTGCACGTCCTCGCGTTCAAACTCGAAGGGTAGTCGTCAGAACGAATAAATCTCTCCAACGATAAACACTGCGTTCACAACGTTGGCACGTTTCGTATGTATGTAAGTATCTATCTATCTAAACTTTCTAAACAGATATTTTAAGATGAGAGCGCATTTTTTTTTCTTGTTCGATAATTAAAAACGCATATAAAACATTATTATTTTTCTTACTTCATTTATTTCACGAGTTAAGATTCTTTTTAATATACACCTGCAACAAAACGGAGATACGTGGATCGTTAATTAATGTTAATTAAAACGTTGACATTTGACATTTGTATTTCTGTAGAAAAAAAAATGAAAAAAGAAAACCGAGTAAATAAGTAAATAAAAGAAAAAATCCATAAAGAAATGTATGCGAATTCACGAATTTCGTAACTCGAAGAATGGAGATTAGATCGAAGTAGGGTGAAGTGGAAACGATTAAATTATTAGATCGACGTAGACTCGAAATCCAATCGTCGGCTATGACGATGTACCCTCATTGGCCCTTGGGAGTAAACAAGAGGCGATCGATGGACCCATCGAGGGTGGAATCGAGTGTCTACATATATCTATCTATATAGAGGATACACAGACATCGAACGCTCTATAAACTCTTTTGTAATCCGCGTCACAAAGTGACGCCATTAACGTGAACCCTTTTCCATTCACGTAACAAATTTTTATGTAGGTAGTTTGGTAATAGAGAAACAAAACAAAAATGGAAAGAAAACCAACATTTCTAGATAATTTCGTTCGGTAGATAATTTTCAAGAGGGCTGATCGTTTAAATAATTTATAGAGAGTTAAAGATTTACACATTATATATATATATATATATATATATATATATATATATATACACACATATATATATATAGATATATAGTTATAGGTATATATTTTCGCGAAAAATTCTTTTCTCCACTTTAACCTCATCGTTCGACCATAGAAAAGCGCAAAACGATGCGAGAGCAACCATTTTGCACGCGTAGCGAGCCGTTTCAAAGGTTCGCGCATAGAAGAAAGTACGAGAGGAGGAGGAGGAGGAGGAGGAGGAGGAGGAGAAGGAGGAGAAAGAGGAGAAGGAAGAAGAGAAGGAGGAGGAGGAGGAGGTGGTGGAGGTGGAAAAGGAAGAGAAGGAGGAGGATAGACGTCCTGAAGAAGGAGGAGAGAGGAGGAGAAGAAAAGAAGTCACTTTCTTACTTCCATTCTTAGGAGCGTTCTCTCGAATTCAAGTTGGGTGATACCATCGGCCACCATCACGAGCGCCCCTTTCCCCCTCCACTCTCACTCTTCTCCCCTCTCCATCGTTCCGTGGGCTGGAACCAAGCTGGAGTTGAACATGCTGCGTGCCAGGTACTATTCTATTCTACTCTACTCTACTTACCTGACATCTTGTTTCTCCTATTCTATTTATAATTTTCATTCCATTGTTTCCCATCTATAGAGATTGAACTTTATATTACAGGAAATCGATTTCGATTTGACGAAATTATATCGAATTTGTTTCTTCCATCGTCGATTATACGAATAAGATTAATTATCATTAATATTTCGTTCGTCTTGTCATGTCATACCTCATGAGTATCCGATTATGAGATTTGTTATAAGAAACATTATTGTTATATTTATGCTGAAAATAAGAACACGAGGATTACCGTTTGTGATAATTAAGTCCGGTTAGTTTGGAAGATAAGTTTGCCGCAACTAATATTGGAATAAAAAAGGATACAGGAGGAGAAGACGAGGAGAAAGGAATCGTTGGGACATTTCGTAAGAGAGAGAGAGAAAGAGAGAGAGAGAGAGAGAGAGAGACACATAAAGACAGAGTTAGAGACAGAACAGAAATAGAGAAAGAAAGAGAGAGAGAGAGAGAGAGAAAGAGTTCGACACGCGACGTATCCCACCGCCTCGACCAGCCTTGTATCGATGAGCATGCCGGTAGAACCAATCAACGTGCGACGTAGGATGGCCGTCGGTGAAACAGCCACGCCCATCGACTCGCGAGATTGGCAGTTGCGTTTATCCGAGTCGTGCGCTACCGTGAGCTTAGTGGCCGGGCGAACGACTGTGGTGGGGAGATCCACGGCCGAATGCAACTCGGCACGACTTCGGGATAACCGAAGCCCTCGAGCTCGAGCCTTTCGTGCGCGGCACACTCCCAAAACTATCGTTCGTGGGGAAGGATCGACGCTGCCGTGTACTTCCTACGTGCTTCTCCCTCGTGCTTCTCGGACATTTCTTTATTTCTCTCTCTCTCTCTCATTCTCTCTCTTTCTGTCTGTCTCTCTCTCTCTCTCTCATTCTCTCTTTCTCCTCCTCCTTCTCCTCACTCTCTTTCCTTTTCGCATACGTTTCCTAAGTAAATCATTTATTTCCTTTACTTCTTCATAACGTAATTCCTGTTATCATCGACGGAGCAGAAAACTACGAATTTCAAGGATGCGTCGGATAACGTGACTCGTTCATTCGTTCGTTCGTTCGTTCGTCCGTCTGTCCGTCCGTCCGTTCGTCCGTCCGTCCGTTCGTTCGTTCGTTCGTTCGTTCGTTCGTTCGTTCGCTCGCTCGCCTTCCTCCTCTTCTTCTTTTCGTATACGACCTTGTGCGATACAATCAACAAAAAACGACGTCATATTAGATACGTATGTATATCGTGGATTACCTGTTACCCTCGGAAACGTGAAACAAGTGCTATATCATATTGGACCAAGCCGAAAATTATCTGCTCCGAGTGAATATGATCAAATCGGTAGTGCAGTGACTTCCGTTTGTTATTATTTGTTGTTTGTTGTTGTTGCATTAACTTCTGTATAATAAAACGTTTGAGACGTTAGTCTCAACCAACGGCAACAAAATTGAGCTGGACTTACATCAACGTGCCGCCGGCCACTATATGAGGTGAGTTTAATTCAATGTATTTCGTTAAGTATAGATATATCATTCTCTATGTTTATCTCCGTGTTCAATTTTATCGTCGTAACACGTGTTTTGCTTCGTATTTTTGACCTTCCGATCGTCTTCTTCATCTCGTGTTGTTTTCTTTCTTTTCTTTCTCTCTCTCTCTCTCTCTCTCTCTCTCTCTCTCTCCCTTTCTTTTCTTTCCTTTTGTCTTTCTTTTCTCGATATGATTCATTACATATAAAATAAGTAAGTACATTTGAAGCGCAATAACAGAAGAAATGTTTGTTTACATGTTATGTAGTTGACATTGCGTAGCAAATAAAAACAGTAAACGCGATAAATACTTAGCGTTGATCTTTCACCTAAGAATACAATTTGTCGAATATCTATTACACGCGTTATTATTTACGATTATTACTATTACGATTATTACTTTGTCCACGTTTCAAGATCAAACACGTATGATCCTTCTTCTATCGATTGCTATGGTTCATTTACGTTAAAAAAAAAAAAAAGAAAGAAAGAAGAGAGAAACAAAAAGAAAAGAAAAAGATAATTTTACAATAGAGTAAAGAAAAAAAAAGGAAGAGAAAAAATTAGGAAAAATGAAAAGAACACAAGGAGAACGCGTCTAGTGGAATGAATATTTATAATCTCTAAGGAGTAGAATATTTACCAACTCATTTTGTCCGAAACAATTACTATGGAAGCGACGGTAAAAGAGTCAAGACCGCGTGTTCGCGCATAATTCGATCGTAAAAACGTTCGAACGAATGAAAAATATAATATCGTTCTTTTCGTACGGATTATTGTTTCAAATCATCGTGCTTATCCTATTTAGACGTTTAATGCCGTTTGCTTGATAATGCGAAAGTTCTATGAAGCGAATACATACAAATTAAATATTCAAATCGGTGAAAGTTAAACAAGCAAATGATGTTAAATCGAGCGGACGATACCAAATCCGTACTTACTTAGTTACATACTTACAAACTTGCTTACTTATGTAAATAAACGAGCGTAAATAAACGAGAAAGTAAAAGAAAGAAAAAAATAATCGGATCGCACGAATCGCTTCACGTGGCGGGCCGTGAAAAATGTGCGAATCGAATCACGATTTCTCTCTCTCTCTCTCTCTCTTTCTCTCCCTCTATCACTCTATCTC
This sequence comes from Vespula pensylvanica, assembly GCF_014466175.1. Classification (NCBI taxonomy): domain Eukaryota; kingdom Metazoa; phylum Arthropoda; class Insecta; order Hymenoptera; family Vespidae; genus Vespula; species Vespula pensylvanica. Next base: position 4,093,648 of record NC_057693.1, read on the forward strand.
TCTTTCTCCTTCGAATGGAGCCACTCCAGTCGAAATCATTCGAATCGTTTGGTAGATATCCGCTGTGCCGTGGCAAAACATTCAATTAGCGCTTCCTAATGCCCCCCTAGAGCGCTTCTTGACAACAACCATTACTTCCAGCATCTTCTCGGCGACAAACCAAACGCAACCCTCCTATTCTCTCTTTCTTTCTCTAGTCATCGAATTCTCCCTTTCGACGAGAGTACCTACCAAAGCTCGAACCCACCCGGATCCCACCTCACCCCATCCCACCCTACCTTACCCCAAAACCGCCCGCCACCCTCCTCCTGCGCCCACGTTAACCGACGTATCTATTAATCCTCGTTGAATGACACTCGAGGGTGGCTCTCACCGAGGGTGATTTTAACCCTACAAAATCGTAACTACAGCCCTGGGCTCCTCCTGGAGCTTCCTCCTCCTCCTACGACCACTACACCTTTTTCTTCTCTTTTTAATGAATACTCAAGGAGAGATTCGTGTGGTAATTGTGTTAGTAAAAAAGAGACAGAGAAAGAGAGAGAGAGAGAGAGAGAGAGAGAAATAGATATAAATATGATGTGGTTGAGAAGATAGAAAAGGAACGACAGTCGACTCTCTTCTCGGCAAACCCTTCGCTTTAGGGGTGACATTTAGGGTCCAAAGAGAGAGAAAGAGAGAGACGAAAAGGAGTTTGACATCATCCACTCGCGATCTCGCTAACGCGTGCAATCTTGAATATACTCAGATTGTTTGATGGCTTTGATACGAGGAAAGGATAAGATTTAGTCGTTCCCTAATCGAGAAAGGAAACGAATAAGGAATTAGCCATTGATTTATGAAGATAATCTATGTAGGTATTATTTTGTTCGTTTCTTTAGAAATCTTTTTTCTTCTTTTCTTTCTTTCTTTTTTTTTTTTCTTATCCGATTATTGGAAGGATTAGCAGGAATGTAATAAAAAATATTACAGGGTGCTTGGAGAATTTACTGTAAGATCAAAGATAAAATTTTAAATGTAAATGGATAGCTACTTAGATATTTATTTACCATTAATATTCCCCCTGTCATTTCGAAGACAAAACTGTATGTAATATTTATTTGAACGTAGATTTCTACGAGCATGAAAAAAGAAACGAAAGAAATAGAAATTATAATGTCAAAGGTTCGAAGAAATAATATTCGAAAGCTATCCGATAATCAACAACTTGTAATCGTAATGGCCGTGACGTCGTAACCCGTTTCATCGCCCTTACTAATTAGTGTCTCGCGTTTAATTACAGAGCCGGCGGCAACATGTGCGATGGCTCGTTCACGGACAGCCTACGAGGTATGCAGGGTATGCCCGGTACATCTCCACCGGGTGCCACAGGGGTCGGTCCCATGGGGGTTGCCCTTGGTAGCCCTCTTGGCCCTGCAGCCGTCAAGAAGGCACAGGTCGAACACATAAAACGACCCATGAATGCTTTCATGGTTTGGTCCCGACTTCAGCGACGGAAGATAGCTCAGGAAAATCCGAAGATGCACAATAGTGAAATTTCCAAAAGGCTTGGTGAGAATTTAATTCTTTGTTTTTATCACACGAAAATTAACATATATACTTTTTTGTTCTTCCGTTTTCTTTTTTTCTTGTAATGTACGTATTAATGCAAGTACGTAATATATCTATTTGGTGAAGTTTTCTTTTTGTAAATTGTAAATTATCGTGTCGCTTAAGAAACTTTACATTGTGCAAATATATATACATATCCATATACGTTGAATCGATATCGATCTTATAAATCTGTATATATGATAACGATATTAAATTTAATATCATTAAGTTAATACATATCTCGACGGAAATATTGGAAAATATCATTCGTGAGAAGGACTTATCCGTGTAATATTTTATCGATAACCAATGGAAACGGAAGTACATTTATAACATATAATTCGTTTGATAGATCGAAAAATTGATCGTTACAAATTTGGCAACTCAACGAACATTTATCGACAGGAGACTCTGCTATCTTTGTGAAAGAAACGTTCTCTTTATTCTTTCGAATTCATTTTTAATCGGTCGTCCTTGCTGCGTTGCTGTATTTTATTCCTATCACAATTAATTCCACGAATCATCTTATCGATGCATCTTACAGGCATTTCATTAATTATTCTTTTGAAAGGATGTATACGTAAGAAGATCGTAGTGTAAGAAATCGTTAAGCACGTTAAGGGTGAAAAAAGTTACTATGGTTTTTTATTTATCTTTCTTTCTTTTTTTCTTTCTTTTTTTGTTAATGTGCGACGATAGACAAGAAAACGAGATGAACTAACAAAAACGTAACTGTAATCTTTTAATAGTTAGAGCGAGCTGGCGGGACAGTTAGGGAGGGTGTGGCGTTCGCGCGCTCGCTCGCACGTTTTCGAACAAATGCCGGGCGGAAGTAGGGCAAGGTGCGAGTGCTACGGAAAAATAATTAAAAGGATCTCGGCGTAGGTAGGTGTATATCTCGCGAGTCGACTCTTCTAAGGGAAAATAGTTGCTTTCTTTCTATTTTTTTGTTGTTGTTGTTTTCCTTTCTCTTTTTTTCTTTGTATTTTTTGTTGTTGTTATTGTTTTTTTCGTCTTTCTCTTTTTCGTTTTATTTTTTGTTTTGTTGTTTTTTCTTCCCCTCCCTCATTTTTTCTCTTCCTCCTTTCCTTTCTTTTTCCCCTGTCGACGTTCTGTGTTTCCGCGCGTAATTCCGGCGCCCTCGAGCGCCGACGTTAGGTATTTCCAGTTAGGTAGGTACTTTTGAAAAAGCGCGAACTTTTACAACGTTAAAACGCTTTTTTTTCCTGCTCTTTTTTTATTTTTCTTTTCCTCCTACGCTTGTTACGACGAGAAGCAAAACAACGACAACAAAAGGGACAAAAAGAAAAGAAAGGAAGAAGAAAAGAGAAGGGAAAAAAGAAAAGGAGGAAGGACAATAAAAAATAGTAAGAAAAACAACGTAGGTAGTAGTGTCTACTTACTACTTACTTGTCACGTTCAACATGCAATGCGAAGTTCGCGATTAATGCAATACAATTTGTTCGTCAAAATTTCGACATATACATACATACGTACATACATATATATGTATGTATGTACATACGTATCTAAATACAAAAATCTTGGACAATTTTATATGCAAATTTACGTCGCACGGAATCGATTTAACCACATTTACATCCTATATCTATCTAAGAAAAATTCAATAGAAAATAGAGAGAAAGAAAGAGAATGAGATAGACAGACAGATAGATAGATAAACGGATAGAAAGATAGAAAGAGAGATAGATACGTAGAAAGAGAGAGAAAGAAGGAGAGAGTAAGTAAAACGATGGAAAAGGAGGATCCTGAGTAAGAAGGGGTGAGTCTTGTACGGCATAGGAGAGGGTAAAAGATGGGCGAGAACGAAGGTATTCCGGCTGGTATTTCCGTTAAATACCGAGTATTCGACAAAGGGATCTTCCCGCAGCACCCCTCGAGCGCTTCTTTATCCGTCATTTTCTTCCTCGCCTCCTCCACTTCTCTCTCTCTCTCTCTCTCTCTCTCTCTCTCTCTCTTTCTATCTCTCTCTAACCCCCGTTTTTCGCTCCCTCGACGACGACGAATAAGGGAAGTGCCTCCTCCTCGCTAAATATGATGCGCGCACGCTCGAACCTCCTGCCTTTCCTCCTCCTCTTCCTCCTCTTCTTTCTCTCCCTACTCCATCTTTACCCCTTCTCTCCCTCTCTCTTTCTCTCTCTCTCTATCTCTCTCTCTCTCTCTCTTTCTTTCTTTCTCTTTTTCTATCCTTCTTCGTTGCCTCCCTCTCACACTCTTTGTCGACGCGACACTCTTTTCGTCGCTCTTTTACCGCCGTATACCTGGCACACCGTGTATAGTTATACGTTGATATGTACGGAAAAGCTGAGTGAAAGAGAGAGAGAGAGAGAGAGAGAGAGAGAGAGAGAGAGAGAGAGAGAGAGGATGGTTTTTCGTTAGACGACGATGTATAGCTAGCTGTCGCGACTCTGTACTCCCCTTGTCGGAACATTCGTAAATTTCATTTTTCTCTTTCCATCTTTCTCTAGCTTTCCTTTCGTCTCTTTTTTCTTTTTCTATTTCTTTCTCGACATATTTGGTACTACTCCTTGTACCTCTTCTCTCTCTCTCTCTCTCTCTCTCTCTCTCTCTCTCTCTCTCTCTCTCTTTCTGTTTCTGTCTCTTTTTCTTCTTTCCTCGATACACGTAGAATTTCTCGAACATAGATAGGTACGTGGAATTCCACGAACGCTCCTTTCAATAATTTCATAAAAGTTTTGATTTTTTAGAAAAATAGAAAAAGAAATAATATTCGTAGTACGTTATTAGCGAAGAAAATTTGATGTGAAAAAAAGAAAGAAGATAGATTTTATATATTTTAATACTCTTACAAAAAAGCTTTTGTAATTTCCATTTGATGAGATATATCTTTGATTGTAGTATTTAATTAAACACGTCAATGTCTTCTATTCTTGGGTGAAGTATAATTAATTTTAGCGAACGATCAGACGGACATTGGATTTGCTATTAAGATGTTACGTATATATATATATATACATACATATATATATATGTATGTATATATGTATATATATATATATATATATATATATGTATGTATATAACTAGTCACGAACGTAAAGTGAATACAAACCGCAGATTTGTAGAGAAGGTCGAAAGAAGAATTATCTCTTACTAAGCATTTATGTTCTTCACTCGCGTAACGTCTTAGGCACGATTTTATTGCGTCGATTAGAAGATGACGATACAAGTCTTTGAAGGATTCAAAGTATTTCTCCATTTTCATGGAGAACGAACGAACGAGGTAAAAGCCAATAGGGAAAATGAAGAGAAACACAGATGGAAAAGTGACGAGAAAAGGAACATAAATTCGTAACGAAATGGTCCATTGGGAAACGAAATGGTCGAAGCTAATCTCCTTATTGGACTTTGATGTAGTCGGTGTGTAATATACGTATACTTTGCAAGTTTGGGAAAAGGCTTTATCATGATTACAGTGATAGGTATTGCATTAGATGAAGTTCGTTTGAAATAGATAGATACATAAATATATATATATATATATATATACAAAACATATACGCATACATATATAGTAATAAACTCTTTAATCTTATAACCGTAAACTTTTATGTTAATCTTATAACTGTAAACTTTTATATTAATTAATCAATTCGATATAAAAATTGTTTGCATATATTAAACAAGTTTCGATTAACAATGTGATACCATTGTAATTGCTGATTTAGAGATATACGCAATAAATTCATGTATAAGTAGATTTTAAAGGAGGCTTACTTAGGTATCATACGATATAAGATTCTCGTTGATATTCGTGAGATCCGATTGAAAAAGGAGAAAGAGAAAGAAAAAAGAAAAGAGAGAGAGAGAGAGAGAGAGAGAGAAAAGAAAATTAAAAAAGAAAAAAAAGGGAATACGCGAGCGAGTAAAGTTCTTCTTTACAGGCCAACACTATCCAAGATTCTTTAGAGACTTTCTCATACGTCTTTGCATCGATCGACGTAATTCCCATTCTTCTCGTCTATCTGAGAATACTCCCTCTTTCTCCCCACCCTCTCTCTCTCTCTCTCTCTCTTACCCTTTCTGCCTTTCTTTTTTTCTTTCTTCCTTTCTTTCTTTTCCCTCTCTTCATTTTTGTCGGCCATCGTCTAAAATACCCCCAATGCATTGTCGTCTCTAAGCTAAGCGTATGCACGCGCGCGCACGAGCAAGTAACTTTACAAAGAGCGAGAGAGTGCGAGAAAGGAATAGAGAAAGGGAGAGGGAGGGAGGGAGGGAGAGAGAGAGAAAGAGAGAGAGAGAGGATCAGAGGGAGGGAAGGGGGAGTTGATAGGGTAGTGTGGTACGGTGTGGTGGATGAAGGAGAGAGCGGGGTAAGAAGAGGACGAGCAGCAACGGCGCGTAGAGAAGGTGCACCGTGCGTAAAAAACATGCGAGGGGGTTGGAGGAGAAGAGCGTGTCGCCTGGAAGGAGATAGAAAAGCTCTGCTTGTAGAAGGGAGGCAAGAAGAAGAGACTCGAGGAGAGTTACGTGCAGAAGCTTTCATCGTAATGAAGTATTTCTGTCGCTTGCTGAAACCTCTCTCTCTCTCTCTCTCTCTCTCTCTCTCTCTCTCTCTCTTTCTTTCTCTCACTCACTCACTCATTCAGTCAGTCACTCACTCACTCATTCGCTTGCTCACTCGCTTGCTCGCTCGCTTGCTCACTCGCTCGCTCTTAAGTCGGAGTTTCGGTTCTTTCGTCGTTCACATCGAAGAGAAACGAATCGCGTGCCGGTTTGTGTCGTTGGATACTCAACGGAGAATAAGGGAGGAAAGCTGTTGAAGAACAGGGGAAGAGGGAGAGGGATGAGAGGAGAGAAGGATGAGGAGAAGGAAAAGGAGGATGGATGTTTCTCCTTTTCGCGTCCACGACGATCCTATTTAGCCTTTCGCGTGTCCTGACGTGTCCTTAGGGACCACGTACATTTTCCGCGTATTAAACCCGGTCCCTCGTCTCTCTCTTTCTCTCTCTTTCTCTCTCTCTCTCTCTCTTTCTCTCTATTTTTCTCGTTTCCATTCGTTCGTTTAGACGCGTTACCGCGTTTATTCCGCAGAGAAATCTTTGCGTTGTTAGGTGGCTATCATCGTCATCGTCACCATCGTCGTTCGTCGTCATCATCGTCGCTTTTTCGTATCTAACTCTTTATTAAATGTAGAAAGAATTCTTATCTTATCGAATGAACGTCTTTTTTTTCTAGGTACTTACGTATCTATATATTGTTCTATGTGATTTAATTAAAATCTTTATTGTATAGATACGAATAAGTACATAGATATTACTAATAGATTAGATATGATTACTTCATTTTATTGTGTCGGGATTATCGATATTTTATTTTATTTTTATCATATATATGTGTCTGTGCACTTGTGTGTGTGTGTGTGTGTGTGTGTGTGTGTGTGTGTGTTGATGATTTATGAGTAACATTGTAGATAACTCGTTAACGAGGTAATTAACAATTTTTTTAATCACGAGATACGTAGCTCGATCGCGTTTAGATCAGTCATAAGACTCTACCTCTTTTTTATTCTCTCTCTCTCTCTCTCTCTCTCTCTCTCTCTCTCTCTCTCTCTCTCTCTCTCTCTCTCTCTCTTGAAATTCGCGAGGAAAACAATTCGCGGAGGATCCCGACACCGTGCGAATCCTATAGAATCGCGAAAGAACAATGCGAGCCGTCGCGACAAAGGCGACGTATACAAAACGCGTAGAAAACGTACGGCTAAGCGCCTTTCCTCTTTCGCTCGCGTGATTAAAAAAACAAAAAGGGAAAGGGGAAGGGGGAGAAAAAATGATCGTTCCGGAGCGCTCTTCCCCGCTTCTCATCTCATTTTCTCTTATCCTTTTCTTTCTATCTTTCTTACTTTCTCAAAACGATCTTTCAAAAGTCTCCATCGCCATTTTTCTTTTTCCATGGACATCATAATGTTTAACATAACGATGAAATACGTGCTCTCATCGTATGTATATAATATAAAGAATAAAATATAATAATATAATCGTTCGCTAAAAATTTATATATTATTGAGAAATCAAGAATCAATTAAAATTCTTTTGTCCGTTTATTCTTTATCTTCTTTTTTTTCTATTTTTTTCCTCTTTCTCTTTCTATTCTTTTTTTTTTTTTTTTTTTTTCGTTAACTGTTACTCACGTTTAGTTATCGGTATAGCCGATAGCTATTAATTAAGGAGGACCTTGAAGTCGTAACGGTGATCAATGATGTAATCACGGAAGCTACGAAGATCGTCGAATGATTATCGATTTAATCGACCATTAATAATGATAGAAAATAATATATAACGTTCATTCAAAAATAAAATAAGATATCACGGAATTTTAGATAGGTCGAAACGTAGATAGTTGGCTACATAGATCCAAGGATGTTTCATAATTCCAATTGTATTTCATTAAAAATATATAAATCATATCTTGGGCTTTGGTTGCCCTCGAGGCTTTTCTCGTTAATTGGTACGATGCAGCTTCCGTAACGGAAATAACGGCCTCATTGTAATGCGTCGTAAGAAAGGGGAAACGCCGCTAACAAAGTATGGAGAATGAGAAAGAAGTGGGAAGAGGGAGGAGGAGCAGGAGTAGGAGGAAATGGTGGAGATGAAGGAAGAAGAGAAGGGAGGAGCTTTGAAAAAGGGAAACGCAAGGAAGCACGAAGGCATACAATTTATTCTTATTGTGTGTCTTATTTAGCATCTCGTTTCGCCATTATTTTCAATTTTCCTTCTTCGAGTCGCGGCCCATTCTCTCGTCGTAACGTCTTAATTGAGCGTTCCCAAGTGCAAATATCAAAAGGTGTTAATAAATACGGGATATTATTAATGAGGGACATAAAGATGCTACACGACTTTTCTACACGACAAAAAATAAAAACAAAGAGAAAGGTGAAAAAGAAAGAAAGAAAGAAAGGAAGCAAGAAACAAATGTTGAGAATCGGGCAAGTAGAAAAAGAGAGAGAAAGAGAAAGAGAGAGAGAAAGACTCTTTTCGCACATACGACGAACGACGGGAAGCATAGGAAACGTTTTCCAATTTCCACGTTTCATCGGCACGGACAGCTCGTCGACGTAGAACGAGAACGTTCTGTTCGATCGATTCGTGCTCCTTTCTAGCTCGTGTCGTTACTCGCGGTACAACGGATGGTTAAATCTTTTTTTTATACGACTGAATGGAATCTCTCTCTTTCTTTCTCTCTCTCTCTCTCCCTCTATATATATATATATATGTATTTTTTTTTTTCTTTACAAAGATAAGTATGTATAATAAATAACTATGAAAGAGGTCGACTTGAAATATTTCGTCGTAAGATTCCAAATTAACGTTTACGATCGCGTACTTTTTCGTCATACTTCTTCTTTTTTTTTTTTTTTTTTTGAGAAAAACAACAACAACAAAAATAGAAAGAAAGAAAGAAAGAAAGGAAGGAAGGAAGAAAGAAAACAAAAAAAAGAAACTTCATCTCCTCGTTCAGTCGACGTTCGTGAAAAGGAATGTACCTAGGATTCTTCTCTCTCATCGGCGAATTACTTTCCTCTCGAAACCAGCAGCAGCTTTTTCCCCGCTTTGACAATGAAAACAGAAAGGAAAGAGAAAGAGAGAGAGAGAGAGAGAGAGAGAGAGAGAGAGAGAGAAAGAGAGAGAGAGAGAGGGTAAAAGAGAAGTTAGGTACCTATTAGTGGTAGTAGTCGGTCTGTCGGCATGGCCGCGTTATCCTCTGGAAGGTCTCCATTCCCTTCTTTCCCTTTCTCTGGCAGCCTTTCCACCCCCGTCCATTAATTAACAGGCTTTGTACTTTTAAACGATGTTAAATAAACGCCATTGTCCGTCGGCGAAAGGACTGAAAAGCAAGCGCCATTGTGCTTTAAGCTCGTCGTCGTCGTCGTCGTCGTCGTCGCCGTCGTCGTCGTCGTCATCGTCGTCGTCGTAGTCGTAGTCGTTTCGAAAACGACGAAGAGAAGAAACAAGAGAGAAAGAGAAAGAAAGAAAAAGAGAGAGAGAAAGAGAGAGAAAGTATACCCTACTACTAACACCATCAATGCTACTACTGCTTTGCTATTGCTATTGCTGCTATTGCTACTGCTACTGCTGCTGCTGCTACTGCTGCTGCTGCTGCTGCTGCTACTGCTACTACTGCTGCTGCTGCTGCTGCTGCTGCTGCTGCTGCTGCTGCTGGGAAGCCTTTGTTCTAAACAAATACACCAAGCCACCCCCTCGCTCACCCTCTACCTACCCGTCACTCTTGACTACCCTCTAACTCTACCCACCTAGTTCGTCGCTCTACCACCTGCCTTTCTAACGAGAAAACGCGTATCGATTGGATAAAGCATAATACTATTATAAATAGAGGAAGTAAACTTGACATTTCGCTTTGACTTTCCTCTTACTTTCCTCATCGACTATACACTCCGTCACTTTCGATGAATTTTGGAAGAAACATGACGATTGATCGTAGCGTTGATGTGTAACATAGGTATGCATTATTCGTCATGAACGATCGGAATAAAGAATTTTTCTTTTTATCCCCTCTCCCCCACCCTTCTCTCTCTCTCTCTCTCTCTCTCTCTCTCTCTCTCTGTTTCTCTTTTCCTCTTTTTACGTAGGTACCATTCTTTCCGATTCATTGTAAGTCACCACGTATTCGTATTGTTTAGCTCTATGTGCTTCGATATAGGTTTGTAGAAAGCAACTCTCTTCCCATTGTCATAGCCTACTGCTAGCAAACTACTAGGAGAGAGAAAGATAGACAGAGAAAGAGTAAAAAGGTCTCGCGAACAACGTGCATCCATTCTCTCTGTTTCCCTTTTTCTTTCTCTTTCTCTTTTGCTCTCGTTTCTTCCACTCTTCCTCGCACGAAGAATTTCCACACGCGTGTAGTAGGTTAGTTTCTCTGTGTCCTCCGTATCGAAAACTTTTATCCTCCATTCGCTCCCCTCTTTTTCGTTTTTCCATCCTTCTTTCCTTCCTTCCTCGATACCTCAGAGTTCTCTATCGCCATCGTCGCCGTCGCCATCATCGTCTTCGTCGTTGTCGTCGTCGTCGTCGTCGTCGTCGTCGTCGTCGTCGTTGTTGTTACTGTTGCTGATGTTGTATCCTTGAGATATAGAGCTACCGTAGACTATGGATATTATGATCGTACGTTTTCTGAATGCTTTTTCTTCAGACACACTTGCAGATACATTTCAGTGATGTCTTCTTTATTTTTTCTTACAAAGAAATACTTTTCAAAGACGACAAGTATTATTGTGAAATATAAAGGGACGATGAAATGTCGTATCAATACGTATTAATTATGAATAAGTAGATAAAGTTATATAAATAAAATATTCAATCCATCGAGCATATTAAGATTGATAAAAAAAAAGATTCCGTATCTATCTTATATACCTGTTAATTGAACTTCAAATTAAAATTCACATAAAATATGATTTTGATGCGTCCTTGCTTTGAAGAATTTTGTGCGTCAAGCGTGTAATTAGATTGATAGAGATAGATAGATAGATAGATAGATAGAGAAGGAGAGAGAAAGAGAGAGAGACAGAGAGACGAAGAGACAGAGAGGCAGAGACAGAAAGAGAGAGAGAGAGAGAGACAGAGTGTTCTGTCTAAAATTTTTCAGAAAGTATGAAAATAATGTTATCGTTGTCAATGAATCTCAACTTTTGTATACATAATATTGGCACTGACTTCGAAACTGACAGGTATATATATATATATATATATATACACACACATATCACACACACATATATACGTAGATAGAAAGCGTTTCGCAGGATACCCAGGGTTTCGTTCTCTCTTTGTTCTCGATGCCGGCGGCGCACCAACAACAAGTGGTAATTAATTCCCAGTGAAACAATTCTCGTCGGTGGCGAGAGAGAAAGCTTCGCGACACGATGACGCTCGAGGGTCGTAAAAGCGTTTCGCTATGCGAGCACAGCAAGCTTCGCTTTCGTGTTAGCGATTCTCTTTGCACATCTCTGTCTCTCTCTCTCTGTCTCTCTCTTTCTCTCTTTCTCTTTCTCCCTCTTTCTTCATTTATCTCGAGAAATAACATGACTCCAGTATCCTTATCTTTTAAAATGTGTTATCTAATAGGACCAATAAAATTTAATCCACGAATTAAATCAGTTTCTATAATAATCCTCTCAATCTGTTCCCTTTTGTATTTAAAGAATTTTGGAATTTTAATAGATTCGAATTCGTCTTCGATAGATTTTAATTATTCGATACAATCTGTCTCTCAAAGAGAACAGGAATATTGTTGTTTAATTAGATGGGAGGAAAAAAATAGAGGAAGAATAAAGGAACATTTTTTTTCCTGATATATTTAGTTTTCCTTTCCGTTTTATTCTTTTCTTTTTTTTTCTTTTTTTTTTTTTTTTTTGAAAAGGCTCGTCGACATGACCACATTTTAAACTTTGATTCGCATGTTCAGCAGTCTACCATGGAATGAAAACAGAGAGAAATATAGAAAATGGGATCAGTGGAGAAGAGCCGGTGGTGGTGAGGGTGGAAAAGAGACGGCGCATGAGAGTAGAGGGGAAGGGGTAGTGCGGTTGGAGGTAAAAATCGTGGGATGCAGCGCAGTCGATAATAATCGACGCGCCATTAAACAATGCACAACATCCGCACGTCGATCAATTCAATCATAACGCTCGTGTCCACCAGTCTCGACTAGGACACCGACAGCATCGCGATGCAAGCGACGCTTCAACCACGAACAAATGTAGTACATCCACCAATGGCCTTTGTATTCATTGATCCAAAGCGTTATTCGTGTAACTATAACAGTGGGAGGTTTACAAAGTGCGTGTTGTTGTCATCGTCATCATTCTCTCTCTCTCTCTCTCTGTTTCTCTGTTCCTTTTCCTTTTCATCACAATTTTCGAACAGTTTCAAACAGTGTTCTCATTAGAACCATAATCCATCCAACGCGTTGTTTTTCTCTATTTCTTTTTGTTTTTCAAAAAGCTTTTCATTAAGAAATTTCAAACTGTTTCATTGGATTTTCTTCGTTTGATTTACAGGTGCAGAATGGAAGTTGTTAACCGAAGACGAAAAGCGGCCATTTATCGATCAGGCTAAAAGGCTGCGAGCGCAACACATGAAGGAATATCCTGATTACAAATACAGACCTAGAAGAAAACCTAAAACATTACGCAAAGAGGGATATCCTTATAGCATTCCTTATCCAAGTGTTCCGATGGATGCTCTTCGAGCCGGTAATAGATATGTTTTAACAAACCCGTATGTATCTAATTAGTTAGATATGTCATATAATCGAGGGATTTCTAAATCTTTTTTTTTTCTTTTTCTTTTTCTTTCAACATGTAAACCCTCAGAAAGTTTCTTAATAATTATAAAACCTACCATAATATAGCCAACTGTTTTGTCGGATCATCTGACACGAATAATATAAAAGTTTAGTCGTTCAGATAATACGATCATTAAACATTGCGAAAATCCTTGAATCGATTCTTGAATTGGAATCTGCCAAAGTGGTTCCGCGGTAACATATTTCGAAAATCGGTGATACAGATTATTACTACATACACACACACACACACACACACACACATAGGACGAATTATGGAATATAAAATTTTGTTTTGAATGAAATTCGAAAACTTAGGCGTTTTAATCAAGCGGAATAAAAGAATCGTTTCTCGTAGCCTTTGATATTCTTATCTTATCTCGGGTCTCCCGAGGGTTGGCATTTCGATCGTATTGTCATTTAGAAAGCACACACAGTGGTTTCAATGCCCCCGGGAAACACGCTCGGAAATCTCATAATGGCGGTTTCGAAAAGTCGTCTTCCCTTTTTTTTCCTTTTTCTCCTTCTCTTTTTCTTTCTCTTTCTTTTCCTTCTCTTCTTTTCCCTCGACTCCTTTTCTATTTCCTTTATTTTTTCTTTCGCTCGCTTCCTCGAACGATCCGGTAATGGCTCCTTCATTGTCCCGATCTTCTGGCATCAAAGATGCGCACTTCCGTTTCTCTTCGCGTCGCGACTAAGCGATGCAACCGTCGACGAACGTTCAGACGTCGTGACAAATATCGCGAGTTCGTCGTCTACACTTGCGTAAACACATATATAAGACGAAGCATTTGCGTTTCTCTCAAGCGAAGAAAATGAACATTTTTCATCTCTATTTCTATCTCTATCTTTATCTTTCTCTCTTTCTCTATCTCTCTCTATCTGTCTATCTATTTATTTATCCATCTACCTACCTATCTATCTATGTATCTATTTACTCTCTCTGTTTTTGCTTCTCTTAATTATTTTTTATACGTATATTTTTCTTCTCTTCTTTTCTTTTCTTTTTTTTTTTTTTTTAAATTATTCTTTTTCTTTTCTTCTTTTCTCCTCCCAAAGTCAAATCCTTCGGTATAGAAATAGAAATATGAAATCGGATTAATGAAATTATCAAAGGGTATAAAATTTCGAAGAGACGAGCCTATTTCGTACGTTCCAATAAACGTCGATCAATTCAATTATCTATTTATCGAATAAAATTTCTAAAGATAGTCCTCATTCGAGTCGAATAAGACGGCGGATCGGTCGAATCGATCGTATGTACTTAGTTATATGCAATATTCCACTTGTTTCGATAATAACACGAAGGCTGCACTTTACCTGCTTCGTAATGCTTCCAATTACTTCGAAACGATTGCAACATTGTCTCGTTTCTTTTGCGAAACATATGCGGAATGAAAAGCGAAGAATGATAAAGAAAGAAACTCTGTTAATATTTAACTCGATGGCAATCGTTTTGAAAAAGGAAGATTTTCTTCTTCTTCCTTCTCTACTTCTACTTCTTCTTCTTCTTCTTCTTCTTCCTCTTCTTCTTCTTTCTTTTTGTTTCTCCTTCCTTTATTTTCTACTTCTTTCTTTAATCAACACGATAAACGATAACGTCACGAAATTAGATGGATAGTTGAATCGAAAGTCGTTCGATGTTTCACAAACGCAATTCGAGGCTGTTAAAAAACTTCAATGAGAAAAAAAGAAAGAGAAAAGGAAAAAGAAAAAGAAGAAGAAATAGAAATGTCATTGGTAAACAACGAAAAGAAGTCTGCCAAGGAAAACAACGTTAGGTATATACGAGAATAATCCTCTTGTTGTCGATCGGTTTCGTTCATTCACGATTTCACCCTCCTGCGGGACGATACGGCCGCATATTATTCGCGGAACAGCCGAAGAAAATTATTAATTCCGGCAATGGCGATGGGGGACTTTTAAGGCTGGAATTTATCCCCAAACCGCCCACGCGACTTCCACAGGCAAAAGGGTGATCGGTAATCCTCGATTTATCGGTCGTAGCCTTCCACCTTCGGTTCTCTCTTTCCTTCTACTCATTTTCTCTTCTCTCTCTTTCTGTTTCCCGAGAAATTCGTTCTCCTCCTCTTTCTCCATCTTCTTCTTCTTCTTCTTCTTCTTCTTCTTATTTTTTCAGTAGGTACAGTGCAAACGGTGCCACGCGTGTGGAGAGATGCGCGTGGGTGGTTGGGATAAATTATCGGCTTAAGTTGAAATTTCTGAGATGTTCTTTCTGCTCCCAGGGGGAAGGGGGAAGAGACTTAACCCTCTCGTCTTACGAGAAACATACACGCATACACGTACACTAATGCACTTAGGCACGCATACACATATATATGTGTGTGTATGTATATATATATATATATATATATATATATATATATATATACACTTTCTATATCACGTAGATTCACTACTTATTTACTTCCCCGCTCTAACGAAAGAAAAGCGTCGCTTCGAATCGACGATAATTGCCGTAGTTTAGCATTTTATCGCGTCTTAAGCCATATTTGTTGTTCCCTGTATCGAGGAAGCCGATACGGAAGACTTGATGCTGACTATGTACTACTGGATCTAAATACTAAAGTTTACTTCAAAGGGACGAGGATCAGGGTTTACCGCCAAACTCCGCCCCCTCCGACCCTACCTCTCTTACCTCTCTCCTATCTCTTCCCCATCGGAGAGTTCACTATAAAAAGCGACCTAATGGGAAGCAGTACGATAAACGCAAACGCGAAATATGCCGCCTCCTCCTGGTAATGCTGTTAGACATTTTTTCTTTTCTTTCTTTCTTTTTATATTCGACATCGAACGACAACGGTGGTCCCTTCATATATAACGTAATTATTTTAATTATTTGTATTATTATCAAAAGCGAATATGACTTGTACGACTGATGAAAGAAACAAAAAGTATAAAATTATACTTCGGTACGTTTTAACTTACGAGAGAAAAGAAAAAAATGAAAGAAAGGACAACGTGAAACCATGTGAACTTTTACTTTGATCGATTAATTGATTATTCCTTTTCTTTTTCTTTAATTTTATCAACAGCTGATTTTATTAGTCTGAAAAAAAAAGAAAAACCCGTAAATCTTTGAACAAAAAGTTTTACGTCGAACTTCGTTCGTCCCCAGGCTTTTGCGTAAGTTAACTTCGTTCACCGGACATTCGCACGGAACTTGAGACAATTCGATAAATAACGCGTTCACTGCGACATGTTTATGCGTTCGCGTGGCTACAACCAATGAATCGTCTCACGACTCCGGAACGAGTCGCGCACAAATAGGGCCCTTACGCGCCGAAGGGAATTATTCGACGATTTATTCCCCCTTGCCCTTTCTTCGCGTACTTCTCTCTTCTACGGGACCCTCCGACTTACCCATTCGCATTGCCACCACCACCATTACCATCACCATTACCATCACCATCACCAACATCACCAACACCACCAACACCATCATCGGCCCTTCTTGATATCATTAAGGAAAGCATGATGAGTGGCGCTTTGTCGCGTAAATTATAATTCCCTTCCTTGGCAGATTTATATTATCCGCTAGTCCTTCTTATATAGTAACTTGTTTTCTACTTTTTTCTTGTTTCTTTTTTTTTCTTTTTGAAAATTAATCATTCTTTGCTTTCTCTCAATTCATGATTGTCCAATCAACAATGTTGTAATTAAATGACTTTGATATATTTGTAATTCCTTTTTTTTCTCTGTTAATGTTTTTCTTTCGGCATTCTGAAGACACGAACAATTTTGTCGTTTTTTCTTTCTACGTTCAATATGTTTTTTCTTTGGGATTCTTTTTTTTTTTTTAAGATTATTTGCGACTGCAGATTTTTTGTCAATATTTGAACTATCGATATACAGCCGATATATAGATAAAAATTATTTTACGTGCCTCTCTGTCTCTCTTTCTTTATCTTTCTCTCTCGTCGAACACTTTTTTGTAGGGATTACTTTCTAAATTTTTATATTCTTTATCATTTTAATACGTATTAAATAAATAGATAATAGATTACAAAAACTCAAATACATAGAAACTTACGTAATCAAGCAAAAGAAAAGGGTAATAACCGAGAAGGAGAGAAGGTGTACAGAATGAAAACAATAGAGAATACTAAGAGAATGTCAAACAAATCTGTGCAAAGCAATAGGGGATCGTCGAAGCGTATTACACGCCCGATTCATCGAACATCTGTTCGTTCTGATCTAACCTACAATCTAACCTAGGGTAAACCAACACCGAAAAAAATAAATCGAATCGATCAAGATCGATGGGATTTATTTGACGATTAGAGAATTGTGTTACTAAGAGAAAATAATAATCGTTGGAACATTTATGTTTCCTTTTTTATTTATTTTTGTTTTCTTTTCTTCGATTCGTCATGCTTATCGAACATTTGAGATCTTCGAAAAATTCATCATTCTTTGTTATTTGGTCATCGGCAAGTATTTTTCAAAATATACGAGTTATCATAAGTCGTCGTATTCGAGGTAACGTGAAACCTTCGTTCCGGCGATCACTCGATTATCGATCGAGAAGATCATAAATCTAAGAACTCAATGCCAATCATCGTTCTTCTTTCTTTTTTTTTCTTAGGATTTTCTTCCGTATAGACTCCGGCCATTTAAACGAGCTATGAACGACGTCTTCTCATTGCTTCGTCGATTCTCGGACAATGAAGCGCTTCTCCCTCTCTTTCTCTCTCTGTCTCTCTCATATTCTCGTTTGTTCGACAGAAATGATCGATATGCTGTATACTATGTGTCACTTGTAATGTTCCCTTGTAAAACATCATTTTAACGATCATACCCATTGATCTTGAAATTATTTTGCAAATAAAATAAAAATAAACGAAACGAGAAAAGTCAATGTATCGTGTTATAGGAATTAATTGTAAATTGTTACGATTATTGTTATAGGAATGGCTGGTAGCATGGGACAAGCTGGTATGGGACCATATTATGGGCCTGCAGCGGCTTACGGTTCACTTTCCGCAGCCAGTATGGCCGCTGCGGCTGCAGCGGCTGCTCAGCAATCGGCAGCAGCAATGTCTGCTGGTCTCGCTGCACCTGCACAAGTGAGTTCTCGCGTACCTAATTAATTTTTATCCATACGGTATTCGATTTCTTTCTCTCTCTCTCTCTTTTTTTTTTTTTAATAATAAAATACCGTGCAAACACGATTACGACGAATTAAATTAAATATTTGACTCTACGTGAATGTAGACGAAACATGTATCAGGAAGTTAAGAATTGGCCATTGATCTTACCGTATTTATAAATGTTTACTACGTTTTGACGTTTGGAGAAAAAAAGAAAAAAAGAAAAAGAAAAACATAGAAAGCGAGGGACATATTTCCACAATAGGTCTGAGTCGAAAGAACGATATCTTTCGATTCTTAGACCTTCGATGGGATACAAAAGTAGGGACAATTAGTGAATGGAAGCGATTCAGCGGGAGTGACATCGGCAAGTCGATTTGTCGTGATCCCTCTATAAGGGTGCACGACATTCGCACAAACACCTATTATCGCGATACCCACGAAAAGAAGAAGACCACCCACTAGCTCTCTTCTCCCCTATCCCGTGCAGGAAAATATTGGGATAGCATTTTTACGACTAACGATTCGTTTTGATATCGTCGAACGTTTTGTAAGAGTACATATAGAGAATAAGACTGTAGGATACGTCTATATAAAAAAAAAAAAAAAAGAAAAGGAACAAAGAAATTTAATATTTACGAAATGAGAAACGAATTATTAGAAAGGAAGAAAAATTATCTTACAAAATCGTTCGGTTCAATTCTGTATTAAAACGAACTACGTCCATAGAAATGTTATTCCAACAAATCCGTTTGTACTAATCGCATTAATAAATGTAAGGAAACATAAACGAAGTGTCGGGTTAAGGAATGAAAGAGACGACAAACGACTCCTTCGTTTTATATCGTAGACGAGGATAAGCGGAGAGAATCGTGTCGCGGTACTAATTGGCGATGAGGGAGACGGTAAGAAAGAAAAAGAAAGGAGAAAAAAGAAATAAAGAAATAAAGAAAGGACAGAGGAGAAAGAGAGATCGACGTCGTGGAATCGCTCGTTTAATCCAAGGCGACGTAAAGATTATTACTGAATAGGAACTTTTCATTGGATCGTCTAACGCGGAATAGAAAAAAGAAAAAAGACAAAAAAATACGACAACGACAAAAAATCAATAAAAAAAAAAAAAAAAAAAGAAAAGAAAGAAAGAAAGAAAGAAAAAAGACAAAAAAGAAAGGTACGAAGATTTGCATAGGCTTGGTAACGATGGTAATGCCAGGTGGATGGATAGAATGAAGGTACGGATAGATGAAAAAAGACTGATGGGTATCTAGGAAAGTGAGGACGAGTAGGAAGAGGAAACGACGACGATGGAGGAGGTGGAGGTGGTGATGGTGGTGGAGAAGGAGGAGAACGAGGAGGAGCAGAGTGTAGGTACGCTTCATTCGCGCGGTAACAAAGAGGCCCCAGGGTGGCTTCGCAAACAGAAACCGGAGACCGTGGTCTGTGTATGAATTTCCGCAGCTGGCTACGGGAGACAAACAGATAGCTAGTTATTTCTGCATTCAACGGCTGAATGGCCGACGCGTCTGGAACGACGCTATGCCGCGATACAAGCGGCTATTATTGGCGAAGCGCGTCGAGCACGTTCGAAGAATTCCAAGGCGACTGCTATCATCGTTCCTTCTTGGCATCCTTCTCCTTTTCTTCTTCTTCTTCGTCTTCTTCTTCTTCATCGTTCGAACCCGAGGAGATGGAGGTGTGGAAGTGGAAGTGGAGGTGGAGGAGAATGGGGAGGAGGACGAAGTTTTCTTTATTTTCCTTTTTTTTTTTTTTTCCTTTCTCTTATTTCTCGGCAAAGAAGGAAGACTTAATTATCTTGCGTCGTCGCCATCGCTCTTCGTCCAGCACGTTGTCGCCTTTAAAAAATTAGACAATGACGTTCTACCGTACTCCTCTGTTTTCATTCAGAAAAGCACCATTATTCTTGGACCGTCGTCGTACACGGAGAAATGGAAACGCATGGGGTCGAATGATAAAGAGTATTTCGATAGACGAATAGACAGAAAAAAAAGAGACAGAGAGACAGAGAGAGAGAGAGAGAGAGAGAGAGAGAGAGAGAGAGAGAGAGAGAGAGAAAAGAGAAATAAAAAATTGTAATTAAATCTTAACGTAAGATAAAAAAATCTATCGAATTTTTAACAGGCTGTTGAAGAACTCTTATTACATTTTTGGAAAGAATCATTCCAAAGTAGAAACAGCAACGGTAGCGTCTCTTAACGTTCTCGTAGCTCGGATTTCGAGCTGCGGAACCGAGGTGTAATCAATTGGACGTAGGGGGAGAGGTGAGAGCAGCGCGAACCGAGACTAAGACTGCATGTAAATCATCCGGACAAAGCCGCTTAACGATCCGACAAAGGGAATCCTCCGCGATCCTTCGTCCACGAATTATAGAATCGGGAATACGCACACTCGTTTCCTCTTTTTTCGTCTCCTTCCTCTGGCAGTCGGTCGTTGGAACGATTCAATGAGAGAGAAAGAGAAAGAGAGATAAATGGATAGATAGATAGTTAGATAAAGAGAGAGAGAGAGAGAGAGAAAGAGAGAGAGAGAGAGAGAGAGAGGACCGTTTTTGTCGCAAAGAAGCCACGCCGACGACTATCGTTAGAAAATTTATAGCCATCGGCGAGTTTGTCCTCGCTAAGGATAAACCAATTCTTTTGAAATCCTATTTCTCTCTTTCTGATTTCTCAAAGAATTTTATAGACGATGTCTATGAAAGAAAAAAGAAAGAACAAATAAAAAATGAATGTATAATATATTTGCCTTTTGTATTGGCGACTGTAATAATAAGGATATATTTAAGAAAAACATTGGGGAAAAAAATGATTGTTTGCTTTCAGGTTGTCAGTTCCATGGATGCTATGAAGTACTCGATGGAGGCTGACAAGTACCGTGCCGCTTACATGCCACCTAGCACTTTGGCGATGAGCATGTATTCGGATCCAAAGTATCTCGATTCAAGTCCAAAATCTTACCTCGATCGTAGCTACTTGGATTCGGCGAAAGCTTATTTCGAACAATCGAAGCTTTATATGGACCAGAAACCATCGATATCCGATTACAATCGGCCAAGTTACGAGCCGAATAAACTTTATGAGGAATCAAGTCCTGGTAGCGTAACCGGTGGTGGTGGTGGTGGTGGTGGTGGTAGTGGTGCTGGTGGTCCTACAAGGTCACCAGCCGCCGAATCTCCAGACATTAACAAACAACATGAGAGAACGGAGCAAGGATCATCCAGTGGTAGCTCGACATCTACGTCATCAGCAGCGAGTCCAGGTGCCAGTTTACCAACTTATTATCCTGGTCCAGTTCAAGCCAGCGGACTTTTGGGACCTCAGATGGGCCAATACAGTGGCTATCAAACCGCACCAGCTCCAGGAAACGAATCATTCCGACGTCCACTCACTGTAATCTTCTGACCCGATAGAGCCTAGCTCTGATCCATCTTCGAAGAGCAATCCTCCTGAATACAACGAGTAATAGCTCGCATCAGGGTAATATGGTCCACGAAAATATCACGTTGATCATACGACTTCCGCCACGTGTCCTCAGATTTTGTTCTTTTTTCCTTTTTCTTTTTCTTTTTTTTTTTCCTTTTTTTTTTGTTTTCATCTTGAATCTTCGTACGATTTTCTTTCGTACATTTTCTTTTCTTTTCTCTTTTCTCCTTTTCTATCCTCTTCTCGTTCTTCTTGTTCTTGTTCCTTTTGTTTTTTATTTCTTCGTTTTTCTTTTCTTTTATTTTTCTTTTTTTTTTTTTCTTTCTCATTAATTACTTCTATTTTGTTTTCCCCGATTAATTTATTGCAAGACATATTGTTAAGATTTTATTTTACACGATCGCGTATTACGCTTCAAATTGTTTGCACATCAAGAATTTGTTGGGAAAAAATTTGCATTTTTCTTTTTAGCCAACAGGACTCGTGGTCAGAAAGTTTAAACAAAGAAAAAAATTAAAAAGAAAAAAAAAGAAAAAATACAAACAAATAAAAAACAAAAAACGAACCAACGAATCGCTGTCGTTTCTGTATTTATTTAAAGGAGATAGAGGATCTTTGGGTAATACCGATACCCAAATTCGCCGTCTGACGAAGATGGGAAAGAAAAAGAAAAAAAAAAAGAAAAAGAAAACGAAGGAAAATAGGAATAAAACGATGTGTGACTTTCACGAAGATGAATATATATATAAGTGAAAACAAAGATCCGATTATATTTAACGACAGATTATAAAGATTTGTAAATAGTCCCTCCTGTAAATAGTGTAGCAAAGAGTAACTTTCTCACGTCAGTACGACGACGCTCGGAAATTTCACTCTTTTTCCTTCGATTGGGTCTCATTCGCCTTTTCGTCCATGTACTTTCATCGAAGGATTACAAATCTTGAATTTCATATTGAAGGTATAGCTACACGCATATTTGAGCCTTAGAACGAGCATTGTTGTTGTTATTATTATTATTTTTTTTTTTTTTTTAATTTTTTCCCCCTTTTTTTTTTTTAATTTCTTCTTTCGTTTTCCTTTAACTAACTCGTAGAAATTCAAAATTTCGTTGGAATGAAGTTCTTGTTATGTCAAAAAAAAAAAAAAAAGATAAATAAATAAATGAATGTTAGTTTCTCTTCCATTAAATAGTGATTATAATTGAAGGCGTATCCGAATTAGAATTAATTCCGTTCGTTCAATTCCGCGTATTCCTCGTCCAAAAATTATGAATCTTAGAAAGGTGGGATATAAGAACGCACGGATAAAAAGTTTGGAAAGTTAGGCGAAATCATGTTGACCCTTTAACTCCTTCCCGCTGTACGATGTGTAACCTTTATATTTGTATCGTTACGATAAATCATAAACTTTATCGATTATTCGAGTATTACATTACGAGCGGCAGAAATAATCTATAAATATTGTACTGTAAGTAAGAAAGTAAAAATAAAGGTTAAGTATTATCCTTCCAACTAGACAGATGGTCTAAATAGCTCTTGATATCATACGATTTCCTGCATACAGTTTTATCTATCATCGATCTCATAGAAGGACGCTAACGAGCAAGAGTAAGTAGTAAATAAAATTTCTTTACCGAACGTTAATTTCTTTTATCGCGGACTGAGTATAGAAAAAAAGAAAGAAATAATGACCTCGATTAATTTTTAAATTAAACCTCATTGAAAATATCCTCAATTAACGTTTCAATTTCGCCAACGATTAAGTTCTCTTCGAGTTCGTACGGAATTCAAACGTTCAATAGGAATACGAAAATCCAAGATTAATATTCGTCGCGAAAGAGGAAGCTTCTATTATTTTTTTTTTCTTTTCTTTTCTAATATACACCTTTTCTCCTGTTGTACCTTGCCCGATCTCCTCCTTCTCGCTACTGCTGGGCTTAGAAGACAATCGAATAAGGGTGTGTGCTATCCGTCAAAATAACTCGCGCTCGACTCGCTCCGATGCACAATACCCATCGAAATCCGACACGCACTTTGTGAACAGGATACATCGGTGCATGAGAAAAGAAAAGTACGAAAAGGAAGAAAAAAAAGAAAGAAAGAAAGAAAGAAAGAAAGGAATAAAGAATGAAAGAAAGAAATTTTCCGAGGCACACTGGGTATTGTCGAAGAGAAGAAAAAGCTTAAGAACTGTGACACGGAGGGGTAACACAGCTGCCAAAGAGACATTTGGATATTCGAACGGTTCGATTCTTCGCACCTTCGAATTCACGCGAAGAAAGCACCTGTGTGCACAGTGATTTCGTTCGGGATGAACTCATTTTTCTTTATTCCATCCTCTACTTCTTCTTCTTCGTCATTTTGTTTCTTAAGAATCGACTTTGATCGTAGCGTTGGCGTTTACGAGGAACTAATTTATTATCATTCCACGTGCGACGTAACTCGTGCGACCATTAAAAAGAAAGATTTGGACGGGTGAAGATCAACGAACGAGAGGAAGAGAAAGAAAGAAAGAAAGAAAGAAAGAAAGAAAGAAAGAGAAAGAGAGAGAGAGAGAGAGAGAGAGAGAAGACTTCAATGACGGTGGACTTTCGTTACGGAAAAGACCTAACGAGCAGTTAGATGATGAAGAAGAAAAGAAAAAGATATATAGAAAGAGAGCGAGAGCGGAAAAAAAAAGTGGAGGAGGAAGGCCTGTCCGTCTGTCTCTTTTCGTACCGATAAAGGAAGGCACACGGTAGCGCCTTCGAGTCGTACGATAATAAGGCGCCCGGTTCTCTCTCTCTCTTTCTCTCTCTCTCTTACGCGCTCGCGAGAACGGTGATTACCGACTTATGCACGCCTCTCGGCACGACAAACTGACAATTTTCACCGTCATTATCCTCTCGAGAGGCACGCCATTGTTTCTGATCTCTGAAGGGCCATTATGCTGTCGAGCGGTGAGCAAGTGTGTGCGAGAGTTGGAGAGAGTGAGAGAGAGAGAGAGAGAGAGAGAGAGAGAGAGAGAGGGAGAGAGTACACGTCTCAGGAAAGGAGGCGAGAAGGGTGCCGGAGGCTTCGGAACAACCCCAACTGCTACCTCAGAGAAGTCCTAAAGTCGGAAGGCCGTTCCTACTGATGCCACGTTCCTTCCCTCTTCTCTCT
>NC_057693.1:4123274-4183274 GCF_014466175.1 Vespula pensylvanica
ACATCGATCCTTAACGGGTGGTCTTGCGAGCATGGTGCGGCGAGCACAATTTTGTAGTTTCATTGGCTCCAAAATTCAAGGGCCATTAAGATAGAAAGAAAGAAAGAAAGAAAGAAAGAAAGAGAGAAAGAAAGAAAGAGAGAAAGAAAGTAAGAGAGAGAGAGAGAGAGAGAGAGAGAGAGAAAGAGAAAGAGAGAAAGAAGCTCTTTCGATTATATCCTTCGAGTTGGAGTTCCGCTTATTTGGCGCGAAGTGGCGGAGCCGTGCGTTAATGACAGCGGCCATTTCTCTTTCTCTCTTTCTCTCTCTCTTTTTCTCTTTCTATAGGTCTCTCGTTTTTCCAGTCTCCCTTCACCTTTCTCGAAGCAATCGTGACTTTGCGCTATGATTGTTCGATCTTCGATCGAAGCCGCGGCCGACTCCCAGGTGGCCGCCAACTACAAACGATACGCGCGAGTATTACGCGACTCGTGCTTCGCGTTTGAGAAAGAAAAGGGAGAGAGAAGGAAAGAGAGATAGAGAGAGAGAGAGAGAGAGAAGATAGATGTAGGTTCGCGACTCTCTCTCTCTCTCTCTCTCTCTCTCTCTTTTCTTTTCTTTATTTTTAACGCGAATGTTAGCGCTACCGAAAAGAATGCATACAACATATGTCGAACGTGCCCTTCTTTTATCCTTGTTTTTTGCCCTCTCTTTCTCTCTCTTTCGTTTTCTATTTTATCCCTAATTCAATTTTCCCATTCGCGTTTCTTTTTCCATTTTCTTTCTCTTTCAAACACCGTTATTATCGCATTATCGATTCTGAAGGAATCAGAATAGATAGAAAAGGGAAAGGGTATCGAGAAAACTAGGGATAGCAATCGGACATGTACGTAAGTTTCGTTAGAACGATTATATCGATCGGTGACCTCGATTTACCTTAATCCTAACGCCAACGAAAAATTTTCTTCCTTAATGGGGGGACCCAGTGTATTGGGCACCCAGGCGACGTGTAACATGCTCGTGTATTCACCGTGAGGAACAAAAGGTCCTCCTGGGAGGATGGAATCGGTGTTACGAGCTTGTACGTTCCTATATATGTGTTGGTATACATATATCTGAGAGAGACAGATAGATAGAAAGAGAGAGAGAGAGAGAGAGAAAGACAGAGAGACAGAAGGAGAGGATGAGGATCGCGTTTCTCTTTCGTCGTTACATCCACTTCGAATACGAATTATCGCCCCATGAATTTGATTACGGGCTTCTGAAGGTGCCGAGCGCGCACGGATCCCGGTAGATGGGTGACGCGGCAACAAGCATTGTAGATCGTTTAATAACTCTCAGTGGGTGTCTACCACAGGCCACTGGTGTTATTCGGCCCACCTTTTATTCTTTCTCGCCCTTCCCCGCGGACAAAACGGAATTTCAAAACGGACGGTTCGAGTTCAAAGAAAAAGAAAAAGAGAGAGAGAGAGAGAGAGAGAAAGAGAGAGGAAAAAGATCAGAACTTCTTTGCACGTTTTCTCTCTTTTTATTATCCGTTACTCTCTTTTTCTTACTCTATCTCTATCTCTATCTCTTTTGTCCCGATAAGAATTCAACGAGTTTAATTAGTCACTCGTCGTCGTAAACGTAAATTTCGAAGCTACCGTAGGATTCAACGATCGATCGAAAATAAAAAGGGGATACAAGGGACGAAATTGTACGAGGCCTCGTGAACGAAACTGTCGCGTCATACGAATAAATGGAACGTTCTTTTCTTAGCTTTCCTTGTTGTGCGACGTACGTAAGTACTTTATATGTAGGTAGTTAGGTAGGTAGGTATAGCTAAGTAATTAATTGTTAAAGAACGTATGTTCGAGCACATCGTTCTTCTTCGTACGGGGATTATCTTCGAAATCGTATCGCGTTTGTTCGATCGATAAAAATCGGACACTCCGTATAAATAGAAATGGAGAATAAGAGGAGTTTCAAAGGAGAGGTAGGCTAGTGGAGTAAAAAGGAATCGCGTGGAAGGACCACCAGGCCGACGAAGAAAAAGAAAAAGAAAGAGAAAAAAAGAAAAAGAAGGAAAAAATTGAAGAAGAAGAAGAAGAAGAAGAAGAAAACGTCGAAGAAAAGAAAAAGAGGATTAAAAAGAAAAAAGCAGAAGAAGAAGAAGAAGAAGAAGAAGAAGAAGAAGAAGGAAGAGAAAGGGAGTAGAGAGGAAGAGGGAGGGATCGAAGGGATTCTCGGCGCAAAGTTGAAGCGAACGCATATTATAATATCGGGTCGATGGGGTATCCTCGCGTTGTCGTTTGTCATTCGACCACTCTCTCGCTCTTACTGGCTATTCCTACTTTCGCGAGCATGCAAAAAATGAGGAGGATGGGGATAAGGATGAGGAGGAATAGAGGAGATGGAGGAGGATCGAGGAAAAAGAGAGAGAGAGAGAGAGAGGAGAGCTCCGTCGGCCATTGTCGCGCGGTACAAAGGCCACAAAGGAGGACGTGTGAATCAGCAGTAATGGGGATAATGCAAAACTACGGATGAAACTCGAGGGGGTTTTGTGGGGGTGAACGGGGAGAAGAGGGGATGAGCGGCACGCGGAGACCGTCGAATCGTAGGAACTTCTATCCGAGAGAAGAATGTCCTACGCGCCCTTTCTCCATCTACTACTCTTCTTTCACCTCCTTCTCTTTTTCCTCCTTCTCCTTCTCCTTCTCCTCCTCCACCTCCGCCTCCACCACCTTCTCCTTTTCCTCCTCCTACTTCTCTTCTTCTTCGACGTTGTGGAACGCTTAGAAGATGGATCAAGAACTTGAGATCCGTACCCTTTTTCCGCTGATCGAACCTTTTCTACTCTCTGCCGAGAGCAATCCGAGAACGAGTGTTTTCTCACTCTGTGATTCGTGTCGCAAATCAAAAAATCACTTTCTGTGTTCTTTCTGTCTTCCTCTTTCTCTTTTTCTCTTTCTCTCTCTCTCTCTCTTTATCTTTTCTCTTTTCTTTTTTCTTTGTTTTTTTTTTTAATCCTCTACCTCTTCCAGTCTAATCGCGCTGATTAGAAACAGAAACGCTTTCGTTGAAGTATCGTACATAAGAAAAAAAAAGAAAAGGAGAAAAAGACGTATGTACGATTTTTGGAAGAGAAACATCAGAGATCAGCTGTCATTGTTTCAATAGAGCGAAACGAATACGACGGATGATATAATGACGATGAAATAGAAATTTTATAATATAAGGATTTTAACGTTCGAATTTTTTTCTTCTTCTTTTTTTTTTTTTTTTTTGATTAACACGTTATAAATGATCTTTGATGTTTGATCGTATGATATGACTCATATAAATGAAAATCTCGAAATCGTTGAAGCGCTTAATAATCGTTTCAAAGACGAAAGACAAAGGGAAGAGATAAAGGGGTTGCGTCTTTGTCGTTTGCGTAGAAACGATCTATGTGTGGAGAGGGAGGAAAGGTATGCGAAAGGTCTCTCTCTCTCTCTCTCGCTCTCTCTCTCTTTCTCTTTCTCTCTCTCTCTCATTGTCATCGTCGTTCCTAGTACGACGCTTTTAAATCGCGCGGGAAGGGAACACGGATCGAATAAAGTAACGATCCGCATGCGGTCGCGTTATCTGGATGGCGCAGATTGGGGTGTGCCCCGAGAACGCCAACTTCGTTCACTGATCCCGTCCGATACGTGCTCCTATATAATGAGAAATCTACCGCCTACTTACGTCCCGCCCGTGTTTCGAAACAAAACCGACGAACCGACTAAGCAAAGCCCACCCATAGGTCGTGATAAAATATAAACCAAAATACAATTCGTACAAATCTCCCTCCCACCCAACCTCTACTTGAAGCGATCCCTCCAAGTATTTTTTTTTATAGAATTCATAATAGAAAGGAAGAAGCATCGTGTAAGATTTATAATCGTTTAAACAAAATTCTTATAGATACAGATATTATTTAACACATGAATTCACGAAAAATATGGATAACGTTCGAACGTCAAAAAAATCCAAATTTGCTATTGTATCGAGTCAATGAAGGAGAAAAGGAGAAGAAGGAAAATAATAGACAACGATCGAAAAAAAAGTAAAAAAAAAAAGAAATAGAGAGAGAGAGAGAGAGAGAGAGAATAACGTCAAAAATGATCGAAACGTGGCGAAAGGTCATGAACGAGGACGAATGCGAGGGTGGCAGATGAAAAAAAAAGAGGGAGAGGGAAGTGGAGAAAGGGAAGCGAGCTAATCCTCATTTTTATCGAAGCACATGAAAACTCGAGGAATCGAGAGGTGCGTTAAACGCACATAGGTATGTAGGTATATACATAGAGAGAAAGAAAGAAGGAAAAAAGAGTAAGAGAGAGAGAGAGAGAGAGAAAGAGAAAGAGTTGGAACACACAATGTGTCCTTTAACTCCCCACTTTCAGTGGTCTCGCCGGTGGAAAGTCATAAATCGACCAAAAATTCCCACCAGGGGCATACTACTCTACAGCTTGCTTGCTCGCTCGCTTGTGCGCGCGCGCGCGGACGTAAATTACCAGCTTATTTCCGCGGACACCATTGCCGCCGCCGCTCGAACGTGTTACACGGAATAAATAAAAATATTTATACCGAGACCGCATGCACTCGGACACTAAATTAAAGCACGTTCACCCTCACGTAGATACTCTCTTTCTCTCCCTTTTTCTTTCTCTCTCTCTCAAGCATACACATACAATTTACGTAAGCGAGGGTGGTCAAGGCGAGCCGATCAAAATAGTTACGTTAGCATATTGTAAAAATTAGAAAATAATTCTTCCGTCTAAAAGATTCGTGATATTATTTCATTCAGAAACGTTTCGTGCTTACTTAATCGTACATAGGTATTTCTACATAAATTCTTATCACACCTGCGCTAACTCTTTGAAGTAACGTCTGACAAAAAAAGTGTAACGGATTATAAACCGAGTACTTTTATTTACCATAATGTATACGTGTGTATATATATATATATATATATATATATATATATATATACACAAGCAAGCAAGCACGCACATACCATGCATACATACATACATACGCGTACGTAAGTGCATCGAAACGAGTCGCTAACGAGCTCTTACGATAGCACCTGTGGGCGACGTATCCTTCTATACTAGCGAGAAATTATACGCGCGAAACGCGATAAGAATAATTTATGCGTAACGAATAGCTCGCGCTTGCTATTCGTATCATCGTGAGAATTGAATTTACGTGCGTGGAAAGGAGACGTTTGAGTGCGTCCCGTATTTTAATACATATATTATACTGGAGAAAGGTACTGGACTCCCTTACCCTTTACTTTGCTTCTACCTTTTCTCTTTCTCTCTCTCTCTCTCTCTCTCTCTCTCTCTCTTTCTTTCTCATACTACAGGTCCAATGTCCAACAGATAAGTTTCGTGCTTTCTCGGAAGAGGTATCCCGCCTCTTGGACCACGGGTAGCGCTATAAATTAGCGTTATTTCAGTAAATTGGCGAACACTCGAGGCTAACACCGTGACCAGGTGGACCGTTGAAATCGATTCGACAGTGGCGTAGAAAGTAGTCATTCGAATACATTATCTATTCCTTGATATTAATCGCTATTATTTTATGCCCGTACAATTCGACACATACACACATATATGTATCTATGTATGTATGTGTAAATCTACGTATAGATACGAAGCGTTGAAAAGAAGCTCTAAATGCATTTGTATCTTTTATCGATCGAACCATTTTCTAATATAACCGTCATTCGTGTATCACCACTACATTCACGTTTATCCGGATTCGAAGTACGCACGCATGAAACGTTCATGCATATTATCCTATGCGAGGAGTATGTTATACACGAGAAAATACATAGGTATATCCCTTTTAGCACTGTGTAGACTTCGGCAAGTTGCCTCGCTCCAGTTCGCGGCTCCCTTTGTGGCGGAAACCGTCGGTGAAAATTCTGAATTTCGTCCTTTCTAAGTCGACGACGAGAGGAGCCGTCGTCGTCGTCGTCGTCGTCGTCGTCGTCGTCGTCATCGTAGTCGTCGTAGTCGTCGTCGTACGTACGTACACACAATGCGCACTTTTCCGGGACGATGAGAATTTCTTTTCTACTCTCTTCCGAGTCGCTCGATTCGACGCTTTCATTTCCTCTTTCTCTCTTTCTCTCTTTCTCTCTCTTTTTCGCATTACTCCTTTTTTTTTTTACTAATTTTCTTTTTTTTTTATTTACAAATCGTGTGCCATGATCATCACGCTTCTCGTAGTAATTTCTAATTTCTAATTCGTCCAACATGTATTTCCCATTTGCGACAAAAAAATTTACTTCTCCCTATCATATTATAAGAGCTACCGTTTTTCATTTATTTTCAATTTATTAATTAATACCGAGAAAATTTCGAGACATTAAGATCGATCCGTACGAATTGCACGCGTTAAAAATTTTCTTCTTGGAAACGCTAAGCGATATGCAAGAAAAAGTAATCCACGAAAAGAGCGTTTCTATACATCGATAAAAAGAAAGAGTAAGAGAGAGAGAGAGAGAGAGAGAGAGAGAGAAAGAGAGAGATAGTAGAATAAGCCGAGGCCACTTGACATCCGCTCCATCCCCGTAGCTTTTTATTAGCCTCGCACCTGAATGACCTTTTGCGTCTTTTTATTCCTACTTTTCTTCTTTACTCCTGCGCATTCTATCCCACCCCCTTTCCTCTCCTTCCGAAGATTCACTCGTTGCTCTTGAATACATTTTGTACTCAATAAGACTTGCACAGTTATTCGAATAGTATGAAGAAAAAGAGAGAGAGAGAGAGAGAGAGAGAGAGAAAGAGAGAGAGAGAGAGGTAGAAAAGAAAAGAAGTAAAAGGAGCAACAGAGAGAGAGAGAGAGAGAGAGAGAGAGAGAGGGATGGGGTTGGGATGAGGTCGAAGGAGGAAGAGAAGGAGGAGGAGGAGAAGGAGCAGAAGGGAGGGAAATCCCGTCGCCGCTCTTGTCGGTAATTATTTACAGAGCGGTAATAAATTGGAAGCGAAGTAGCAGCGAGATAAGGCAGGTGCACGAAAAGAGAGAAAAAGAGAGAGAGAGAGAGAGGGAGAGAGAAAGAAGGAGAGAAAGAAAGAGAGAGAGAGAGAAAGAGAGAGAGAGGGCAGCTCGAAAAGGGGAAGCAGCCAAAGGAGAGAGCAACGCTACTTTCAAATTTAATAAGCTCACTTCGTTCCTCGGCACTCGGCTACGATACTTCGACGATACTGAATTGAACGTAGCTTCTAAAAGCTAACTAAACTTTTCTCGAGAGTTTCATCCTGTCTAATCCTTGACGACGACGTTGATGTGAAAGAAAAAATAAAAAAAAAATTTTGTTCTTCTCTTCCTTTCTTTCTTTTTTTTTTTTCTTCTTTCTATCCTTTTATTTTTTCTTCTTTTTTCCTTCACCTTTATTCGTTGGATCGCAACCAGTTGGTCGCGGTCAGTCAGAAAATTCTATTCTTTAACATTTTTTTCCTCTTTTGACCGCGAAGCAGAGAGAAAATCGAAAGAGGAAAAACACGATGGATCGACTATGGAATAGTCGATCCATCGCGAGGGTGAAATGGTTTTGGCATGCAGATTCGATGCCGCTTTTTCTCTCCCACCTTTTCTTCCCTCCTCTCTCGATATTTCTCTTTCTCTTTCTCTCTCTCTCTCTCTCTCTCTCTCTCTCTCTCTCTCTCTTTTTTGCGTTCTCTCGAGCCTACGCGCACTACGTATAAGGTGTTTTGTACTCGGCATACGAACTCGTCCGCATGGAAGTCCGCGAAGAACACTACGACCTTTCTATTCCTATACGTGTGACGCGTTCTTAAAAAGAGAGAGAGAGAGAGAGAGAGAGAGAAAGAGAGAGATAGGGAGAATACACGAGACAAGAATACGTCGAGTACGATGTATTGTACTCGAGACCGAAATATCTCACAGCGTCGAATACACTAGAGAGATACGTGTGCAACACAAATACCGTGTTGTCGAGATGTCGTTTCGTGTTATTAAAAATTTATATACGGTGGGACCTTTGAACAAGTTGTGTTACTTATATACTGACACATCGTGGAACAAACGTTTTCTTTCCAACTTTCCTTCTCTCTCTCTCTCTCTCTCTCTCTCTCTCTTTTTCTCTCCTTCTCATACATACATCATTTCTGTACATTTCTATGTAATTAGTTATATATAATTAATATTACAATTTTTAGATAATACGAAAGGATAAATATCTCGTTGTCTTTGTTTGTAATGTATTTAAGAAAATAGATATAATTGATATTCTCTAATATGAATCCTTCATTCAGGATAAAATGAAATGATCGAACAAAAAAAGAAAAGAGCATTGAAGTAGCAAATGGCGTTTATGGCAATTTTAATACGAGTTTCAAGAGGGTAAGTGAGTCGAGCCTTCTTTATTCCACATGAATATCCTTCTTTCCTTCCTTCCTTCCTTCCTTCCTTCCTTCCTTCCTTCCTCTTCCGTCATGAGTAGCAGCAAACTTGATGTATGGCTTTATAAACGACGGATTTACATATTTTCTGGATTTAAATAGCTGTAACCCCGCCGAAAACTGGCACGTGCGCCAGCTCTCTTACTCTCTCTTTCTCTCTTTCTCTTTCTCTCCCTTTCGAGTCCCTCTTGTCAGGGTTTATAAGAAGACACCATGCAGCCGAGTAATTACTCATTATCCTGACTCCCTTAACAGTCATCGTTTTCTCTTATTTCCTTTTAATAAAACTTTTTTCTTTTTCTCAGTTTGTTTTCATGAAATATCTTTGAAATTGTCGAACACTTCGTACAACATTAATACGCTGGGTCCTCTTTATTCCAATCGATCGTAAAGTTCCCTTCTCAGTTTTCCCAACTCGTTGAAAAGTTTCTAGAAAAGGAAAACGATATCCCATAGGATAGTCTTTTCTCTTTAATGGGAATTCCATAACCGCATTTCTTCGTCGACGAGGGAGAAAGATTTACATCTTTGACATTTTTCGTTTCCAATTGCGGCACCAATATTTGTATATATATGTATATACGTTTTCTATATATATATATATATATATATATATATATATATATATGTATGTATGTATGTATATACATATAAATATAGATACATACTTATTCGAATCTCCATCGACAAAGAACGTTATCCACGCCGGGCCGTCTCGATTCGGCCATTTTATCTTTGAGAAAACGATCTAGCGCGAGAGTTCGAGAGCGGAAACTTCGATGCTTCTTCGGCATAACGACCGAACGAAAAGACGAGCTTGCGAGCTTTCCAAATAGAAAGAAAGAAAGAAAGAAAGAGAGAACGGTACTTTCGAGCCAACATTTCGAATCTTCCGGATCATTTCCGCGAGTTACCCACGTAACTTCCTTCTACTTCGAGATCCAACTTGGCGTAAAGCCCTATCGGTACGATACAATAAAGAAAGCTTTTCGGTCTAATTGAAAGTAGATTTTTAAAAGTATAAAATAAATATATAATGGATGAAGATAAAAATAATTTATCTTTTAACTTTTAACATCTTGATCTCGATCGAATCGACTCGATTTTATAATAATAATTGAAACGATCGACACGATTTATTTATTCGATATTTTAATCGATCACGTACGAATGAGACGTTTCGTTCGAGTGACTCGAATCCTGACCGACTTATTCTTTCAGTTGCTCAAAATTCTTTGATCTTTTATAAGGATTGAAATTGTCCCATAGACCCAAACACGCGCATAAGTTGTCTCTTTCGAGCTTTTACAAAAGAGAACGTTTCCCATCGTTGTGCGTGTGTGTCTACGACCGTGCGAAGTAAGACGACGAGGAAGACGATTTATGTCGTTGGTAGGCATAGCAGCCTTCGGCTTGGCATAAGTCTCGCAGGAGAACTCGATAGAGGACTTATATGCTTATACAGGGTGTCTCCTTTCAAACCAAACAATACATATCTAAACGAAAATATTATCAAATATATTTGTTGATTCATTTTAATACAATACGAGGAAACAATTTCTATAAGAAATTTATTATACTCTCTATTACTTGTTATTACAATAAAAAAGAACAAAAAATTTTAATTATTTATAAATTAAAATGTTTGACATTAGGTATGGAAATATTCTAATCCGTCGATTAAATATGAGACACCCCTTATACGTATATATATATATATATATATATATATATATATATATATAAACACACACATACTTATGCATACATATATGGTACCCAAGCCAGGGATTAGGCCGAGCGTGAATGGGAGAAAATGCGAATTGATACGGTCGTTAAGAAGACCTTCCTTTGAACATATAGGAACGAAAAGATGAGAGAAAGGAAGAGAAAGAGAAGGATAGATAAAGAGACAGAGAAAAAAAGAGAGAGAGAGAGAGAGAGAGAGAGAGAGAAAAGCCCTCCGCGACGAAACCACTTTCGATCCATGCTTTTTGGAACGTGACATTCGCAGGATTTATCTCACGTTCGGCACTGCCCTTCCTATTTCCACTTTCTAAATCTCGCATACCGTGAGTCTTTCTCGCGGATTTCCGCAAAAAAAAAATGAAAAATAAATAAAAGAAAGGAAAGAATAAACAAAAAAAAACTCCATCCAATTATTAACCATGATAATACACCTCTCTTATCTGAAATATTTCATATGAAGATAATTTATTGTTATTAAATGTTATTCTATTCTTATAACAAAGAAGAGGTTCAACCGACGCGCAAATGATTACATGATTACAAAAAGAGAAGATGGAAGAAAGGGAGTGTAGCATGGAATGAACCCTCCAACATATTTTAAATATTGCGATCATTCGATCGTTAGTAGTATCCAGCAATGCATGACTCGCGTAGTACATCGTAACTTCCGCTCGAAGGATTACCGACGCGCGTTACTCTTTGCTTCTCTTGGGATCGAATATTTATAAACCGAACGATTTTCAAAGGGCTTTCCACGAGCGTCACGACTGTGCATATGTATTTATGCTCCGATCGCTTCTCTCTCTCTCTCTCTCTCTCTCTCTCTCTCTCTCTCTCTCTCTCTCTCTCTTTCTTTTTCTCTACATCTCTTCGTCTCTCTATCTCTCTCGTTCTCTTCTTTTCTCTTTTTTTCCTTTTTTTCTTTCCTTTCTTCTTTTTCTCCTTCTTCTTCCTCTTTTTTCCTTCTTTTTTTTCTCCTTTTTTCTTTTTCTCTTTTTTTCTTCTTCTTTTTTCTTCTTTTTTCTTTTTCTTTTTTTTTTTTTTTTTTTTTTTATATTCGAGGAAAGAGCCCTGAAAAGCGCGGAGTCGGCTGGTGCCTCGAAAAGACGGGAAAGAAAGGGAAACAAGCTCAGAGAAGCATTCAGCCCCGGTTTATTCTCGTTCGTCTCGGCGGACTGCATAATGCCTCGTATTCCGCGTTTTCTTGCGAGGCGCGGCCATTATGAGAGTACGAAACAAAGAAGGAGCATATCTATTATCCTGCCTGAGTTGCCGCCACCGGTAGGATTAATCCGTTCCGTGTCATTATATAATGCAGGGTGACGACGATATTATTGTAAACGTTACTGTATACATACGTATATAAACAATAGGTGTTATACACACGAATCATATCCTAACCTTACGACCGAGACGTAGAATACTTTCCAATCCCTTTCGTTTCTTTACGAAATTTTTATGATGGTTTTAACCATCTAGAACTTACGTTATAGCGTTTCACGTGTTACTATCAAGTCCTTCACGACTTTCGTATGTTCGTTAAAAGTTTAATTATAATTATAATAATAATAATTATTATAATAATAATAATTATTATTATTATAATAATAGTAATAGTAATAATGATAGTAATAGATAATAATAATAATAATAATAATAATAATGATAATAATAAAGAATAATTCGATCATTCATCAAGAGAGAACAATAGAAATTACCCTGAAACTTGGTTCAACCCGTTTCGGAGGAAACAGACTATCCGTGGATTGACGAAAAAGAGAAAAATAGAAAAAAAAGAAAATAATAATAACAACAACAACAACAATAACAATAATAAACAAAGCAAGAATAGTCAAAAAAATTCCTGAAATAGTCGCAGTAATATGTACTTGACGCAGTCCATTCATATTGGTTTGAACCAGAACATAAAAAACTCTGACCGAGAAAAAAATTCTAACAATAATAATAATAATAATAATGATAACAACATCTAATAATTTTGTTTCACAAATAAGAAGCACAATCTTCGCTTATTTTTATCTCTCACACATAATCTTCGTAAAAGCCTTCAACGAGAGATAAAATTATTATACGAAAGGGTTGAATCCCATCAGTGCATAAAAGAAACATGGAAATGTTGTGCACGTGCGGACATTGATAATCGATGAAGGTCACGTGGTCGACGTCCCTGAACAACGTTTCCTTTTATTTACTTCCTTTCCCGACAAAAGAAAAGGATACGTACGTACACAAGAAAAAGAAGAAAAAGATGAGGACGAAGACGATCATGATCATGATCATGATCATGATGATGATGATGATGATGATGATGATGATGATGATGATGATGATAATGATCCGCGGAAACCACAGCTAGAGAACTCTGTTGCTTTTGTTATTGCTTTGAAACAAGCGTACGCTTCATTAATTATTCTCGACGTGCCGTGCGTCCTTCCTTCCTTCCTTCCTTCCTTCCTTCCGACGCTGATTTTCTGGAACTAATCCGACGGAGAGCAGAATCATGCAGATTTGTCGTTTATTATCACCGATGACAATGTGACGAATCGTCTAAGCGATCGACGTTCTGGATCTACCATCCTACCCTCTCCCTCCGTCTATCTAAGAAAAAAGAAATAAAAAAAGAAAGAGGAACAATACGATGACTCATTGCAACACTCTTCCTGAATAAAAACGATCAACGATGACGACGGAATTTGTTTAACGAATAAGCTCGTCATATCGGATCAGAATTTAATCGTCATTTCAATGTAAACGTGATAACAAGATAAGAGCAATCATATGTGTATTATCTTGTAGATAGACATTTATTATACGCTTTCTTAGATCTATAAGTTATTATCTATATATAACGATATCAATGATATAACGATATCGATAGTAAATTCTCGATACGTTTCAAAAAAGAGAGAGAGAGAAAGAAAGAGATAAAAAGAGAGAGAAACATATGTCATCTAACATCGAACGACATCATATGTGGTCTAGCGATCGCGTTTATAAATAAAGCGGAAAACTTTTTAAGAGACGTACCAACAACGACTTTTCTTACATTCCTATCGTCCTATCCAAAAACGAGAGAGGAGAGATGTTAGATAGAATTATACGTAAGAGCGTATCTCTATGGTCGACACATAGCAAAAGTACATATATAATCCGTATCGATAGTAAATACACAGCGGCGTCTCGTGGCGTTAGGAGAGGAGAGACGGTATAGAGTTCGCGTGCGAGCCTGTTTGCAAGGTTGAGTTGATACAACATTAACAACAAGTCGTTAGAGAGATGAGGTAGTACACGAGGGAGGGTTGCTCGAGTAGCGGGGGAGACCGATAGGAAGAGGGGTAGAAGTGGTGCATGCCACGGCAGAGGGAGATCGACGGCGTTGGAGACGAAATGTAGGTGGAGGAGGTAAAAGGGAGAAGAGCGAGTGAGTGAGAGAGAGAGAGAGAGAGAGAGAGAGACAGAGAGAGAGAGAAAGGAACTGGCTGGTTTGTCGGTAGCACAGGAGGCGCTGCCAGAGCTGTTTGCGTCGGTGTGGAGAGGGGTTCGGAGAGTGAAACCGGTGCTGCTGCTGGTACTGCTGGTGGTGGTGGTGATGGTGATGGTGGTGGTGGTGGTGGTGGTGGTGGTGGTGGTGGTGGTGGTGGTGGTGATGATGATGGTGGTGGTGGTGGTGGTAGTAGCAGTAGTAGTGGTGATGGTGCTGCTGCTGCTGCTGGAGGAGGAGGAGGAGGAGGAAGAGGAACGAACGTGGAGGTGGAAGAGAAAGTACCACAATGGTTGTCATGGTAACACCACGCGGCTTCGCGCACCGTACTGCGAAGGAGGAAAAGAGAAAGAGAGAAAGAGAGAGAGTCAAACAGATGGATGAAGGAATGAGAGAGCGAGAGAGTGAGCTGGCTCCGACTCAGAGACTCTATTTCCATAATCTGCCGCTTTGTCGATTCTGAATTATGCGACTACGCTCCTCCTCCTCCTCCGCCTTCTCCTTCTCCTCCTTTCCCTCCCACTCTCCCTCCGTCTTCCCTTTTCCCTCCACACACACCGCCTTCATCCACTACCAAACTTATCGTCGTCGTCGTCGTCGTCGTCGTCGTCGTCATCGTAGTCGCCGTCGTAGTCGTCGTAGTCGTCGTAGTCGTCGTAGTCGTCGTAGTCAAGCGAAGCCCGCCCCTGAACACCGAGTATCCGATTATTTGCTTGAAATCGATTTCACGTGTGTTCGCCGCCTGCTCTTGCATTTGTACGAACGCATTCGCGCAACGACGTATGTATGTTGTTTCGTGTGTATGTATATATATATATATATATATATATATACATATATATGTATATATATATACATATATATATATATATATATATATATATATTATATATGTGTAAAGACGGGCTTTGTGCGACATCACCGACCGCCAGTGCGATCGTCTTTGCCACTCCGTTTCTTTCCGTTTTTCCTTCTTTTTCGTTTCTTTTATTACCGTTGTTATTATTGTCGTTATCATAAAATAAGTCTCTAAGACGGAATAATCCATAAATTTTGTTCTTAGATAAGACAGTAGATATAAGTGAAACGATATACATGTACATAGTAACATACTTTTACTTTTCGAAACATACCTTAACAATATCAGAATATTTTCAGATTTTTCCACGTGCCCGGATTAGATCGAAAATAATCATCTCGATCGTATAAAGCTCGTATTATTCGCGAAAAATAAGTGTAGGTGCACGTTTGACCCAGTTGCTTCTTTCACTACTTTGATCCCTGCCAACCAACTAGCCAACCAACCATCCATCCATCCATCCATCCATCCAACTATCCACCCATCCATCTAGTCCATGAATGAACGTTTACAAAAAAGAACTGCACACGGCAGATCGAGAGAGAAAGAGAGACTTTACTATTGCTGCTCGCTCGCAGTACTTTTCTGTCTTTCTCTTCCTCTTTCCCTTTCTCTTTCTTTCTTTCTCCTTTCTGTCTTCCCTTTATTTTATTTCTCCTTTTTATCAGAACCTGCTCGGACCACAAACGAGAGACAGAAAACAGTACGGTATGCTCACGAGTTCCGGTCCGACGAGTAACTTTACCACACGTATCCTCCATCCCCGTTTGCGTCCACCCTCAAAGCTTCGCGCATAAACGCTCGATCTCCATTAAAACTAATTCTTTTTTTCTTCTTTGTTTTTGTTATTTCTCTCTCTCTCTCTCTCTCTCTCTCTCTCTCTCTCTCTCTATCTCTCTATCTATCTATCTCTCTATCTCTTTTCCCTCTACAAGCACCGAACCACTTCCGATAAACGACCTGCGAATTAACGGTTCAGAAATGACAATTTTTTTTAATTCAGAAAAACAATTTGAAAAAACGAACGAACAAAGTTGCTCGTTCGCCTTTTTATATACAACTATCATTCTTATCTCAATTTATCTTCCCTCTCAATTTTGTTTTCAACGTGATAAATGAATAAGTACCCAGATTGTTCCATCAATCGATCGATCGACCGATCGATCGATCGATCGTGTCGACCTAATCGAGTCTCGATCTAATCGCTTTTAAATTTCCAGTAGCTTCCCATTGTTGAGACTCCATTGTTCTAGTATCTTGAGGGCGGCGCTTCCCTTTGTCTCCACCCTTTGTACCTCTCTGTGGCCGGATCTCTCGCCTGTTCGCGCTGGCGCGAAAGAACGTCAGATATATACAGGGTGTCTGACTACTTTTTTTGAAATAATCCGGACAAATGTACCAATATGTCTAACTGCTCAAAAAGGATCTTATTAAGTGCGCATTAGAAACATAAACGTAATAATCGATAGAAAATTTAATCGTAAAGCGATCAATCTTATATAATATCTACGATTTTAACGAGAAACGATGATATTAGGCGTATGAAGGAAATTGGCAATAGGTCAAGAGAATTCGGTTTATGTGCATAAGAAAAAAAGAAAAGAAAAAAAATGTGATCCTGCGAATCTCTCACAGATCGTTTCTCTTCCAGATAACCGGAACGGGATTTCGACAGGATAGAAGAAAGTCTTTCCAAAGGCAAAGCTCCTTCCCTTTCGCGTCCTCGTCTTTCCATCTCTTTTCCGTTTGTCGGATACGAGGAAAGAGGGAGAAAGAAAGAGACAGAGAGACCCGTTGGCCATTCGTCTTCGTAGAACAAAGTACGGCGATCCACTTTCGTGGCCGAATGCGAATCCAATGCAAATCCTACGTCGGCTGCCGACAATGGGCGACCTAGGCGATATGGTAATGTTCTCCCACGTCGATCCTGACGTCCCACCTACGTGAACGCTCATGTATACACGTATACATATATATATATATATATATATATATATATATACACATATAGATACATACCCTTCCGATCGACTTACCAACATGCAAGATCGAAATCAAACGGAGGGAGGAACGCAGTGAGTAATAACGCGTCAACAACGAAGCATTTCCATGGAATTCCTATTTTCCAATGTTTCTCATTATGAAAGTGTATATTAATGAATTTCTTTTTGCATTCTTTCTTTCTTTCTTTTTTCATCTCTCACTCTTTTTTTTTTATTCGATCGCGATGAACGAGCAAGAAAAAAACGAGCAAGTTTTATTTCGAAACGACCACATCTGCATAAATATATATATATATATACATACACACACACACACACACACATATTGATATGTAGATAGATAAATAGATAGATGTATATAATTATATCGGTATGTACACAAATACACATACATACATACATGTATATAACTATATAGAGAAAGAGAGAACTCCGATGGACCAGCCGACCATATAGAAGAGAAGGACTTTTCAAGCGACTCGCGCGCACGATCGTGCTCTCAAGCGTACATATATTCGTCTGTGTATGTGTCTAGAGAAGGCAAAGCGGGGGTAGGCAAGAGGAAAGGCCGATACAATGCTAGCCTCTCCCGCGAGTCGACTTTCCTTGATACATCGCTATTGAGCCATTGTCCGCCTCCCAATGCCCGAACGAAAGACTCCGAGGACGAAAAATTCAATTCAGCTTTTAAATTATTTCCCCGCGCTACAACGCCCCCCCCTACTCCTCCTCCTTCTCCTCCTTCTCCTCCTCTTGCCCCTCTTCCCTCCCTCCCTCCCTCTTCTCACCCCGTCCTATCCAACTCTCTACCTCAACCTTCTCTTCTTCCCTCTTCCTTCAAACAGCCTGGCCGACTCCCGTTGCACCAGCACACCACCATCTCCACTACCCTCCCCTATCGAGCTTTCGACAAGAAAGAAGAAGAAGAAGAAGAAGAAGAAAAAGAAAAAAGAGTAACGTTGGTTGGTTAAGTCGGAGCGCATTCTGTTGCCGGGCAAAGAGCGTCAACGCGGCAAGTACACTAGCAGCGATGAAGGAAAGACGAGAGCTTGAGAATGTCGAGGATGATTTTTTGCCCTCGCGTAATCGTAACAAGATCCATTCGTTTCGTCGTGCGTAATGAGACCTTTCGCGAATGATAACCGCATCGCACAAATTTATCTAATTCTCTAGAAAAAGAATATCGTTCGACGATGGGCATTGAAAATTTATTGAGCAAAAGAGATCACGAGAGTGTATATGAGAAAAGAATCAAACTTATTTTATTATCCATGCATACACACACAAAAATACACGTGTATATACATATTGTATTAATAGGTAAAAGTTAGTGCGTGACCCAGATTCTTTGACCCTAAAATACCTTGACATCCTTAATCTAGATCAAGAGAAAAAAGATAGAGATTTAAAGGGTTCGTTGAATTTCATCGTATTACCTCCTTCAAGAACTATGCAACAAGCAGTACGAAGCATCGTAATTGTAACTGGCCTTATTCCTGTGCTTCCTAGATCCATCAAACATAGTCGCCTTATCCGACAAACCCTAATTCTCTTCCTGGCCAAAGCTGTATGTTGCAAGCGAGGCAAGCTTTTAGAGAAAGAGAGAGAGAGAGACAGAGAGAGAGAGAGTAAGAGAGAGTCGGTACAGGGACGTCGATTGATGTCGTGCTTGCCGGTACGAAGTACCACCACCGACAGGGGCGTCGGGCGCCAC
Organism: Vespula pensylvanica; assembly: GCF_014466175.1. Classification (NCBI taxonomy): domain Eukaryota; kingdom Metazoa; phylum Arthropoda; class Insecta; order Hymenoptera; family Vespidae; genus Vespula; species Vespula pensylvanica. The sequence goes on from NC_057693.1 coordinate 4,141,525, forward strand.
ATTGTTTCAGCACAATATCCTCTACCCTTCATCTCCTTCTCCTCCTACGCCTACGCCTCCTCCTCCTCCTCCTCCTCCTCCTCCTTCTCCTCCTTCTCCAGCAGTAGTAGCAGCTCGATCCGTACCGCCTTCGTCCCGCTCTAACTCCCTCCGTTCTCGTGCGACTACGACGACTGCCAAGGGGATCTCTAGAGGACACCCTCCTCGCAGTCTCGTTATTTTAATCATCCCCCATTTATACCCCACAACACGCGACTATATACCAGCCCCTTCGGCATCGTTCGCGATTATGGAACGTCGTCCTCCTCGACAAAGTTCTTTTCCTCCCGATGCTCTCGTTCTCCTTTTCTTGCATCGACGACGATCTCTTATCGACGACGATCCTATCGAACTGATCATTAATACCTTTTTTTCTTTTCTCCATCTTGCAGCTTGCCTGCCAGTCGGTATAACCCTCTTATCGGTTCGCTAAAGAGTGAGAGATATTACAATGGTTGAATCATAATAAAGAGAATTAGTTCTGAAGAAATGAACTCCTTCATCGATTACTAATCATCTTTATTTTCTAATACGTACGTTTTTGTTTTATTATAACACTTTATAATGTCGAATACATCGTGTTAAGAGAAAGATAGTATGTATGTGTGTATGTGTGTGTGTGTGTGAGAGAGAGAGAGAGAGAGAAAGAGAGAGAATGAAAGAAGTACAGAATTGGAATCTTTAGAACGAAACAATACGATTGTATGCCGATTGACGACCGCTAACGGATCTTCGTTTTTCTCTTATTCGATACAATTGCATTATGGGTAGACGCGTAAACGAAAGAAAAAGAAAATAGAACTGTACGACAAGAAGGGCTGTTTATCGGGGATTCGAACGAGACGAGATACTGCAGCCAGGACAATCAATCCGAACCGATGAATCTCCTCCTAAAGTTCAAGTTTCACCCTCGTGTCGGAGTATAGAGACGTCCATTGTTCTCAACCCCCATTCCAGAATCCATCCGCTTTCCATCGTCCTCGATTATACTCGTGGCGTAGGGTGAGTGTTTTTAATCATGGATGCGTTAATGAAACTTAATTTACCTACTTTCTCGGTCGAAGCAACGACGACGTTGCCCGAATTTTCTCTGAATTGATTTCTCTATTTCGTAATCATTATTATTGTTATTATTATTAAAATTATTATTATTATTATTATTATTATTATTATTATTATTATTACTATTATTATTATTATTATTACATATCTACTTAACTTGTTTTCCTTTCAATTTTAAAAAACTCCTTCTCTTATTCTTTATGAAAAAAAAAAAAAAAAAAATTTGAATTCTTTTCTCCGATATAAATAATATCCAACTTCATTCGCATCTTGCACTTTTATTATCACGTAAAGTTCGATTTCTCGCGAAGGAAGTATAGCAAGCCAAAAATTTTCCTTTTTCTCTTGTATCACATTTTATCTTTTTTCTCTGTCTATCGCTCTCTTATATTTTATTCAGATTCTTCTCGCTGAAACGCTTTTTAACCCTATTGCTTCAGTGCGCGTGCGTGCGTATATACCCTTCTTCGTCTCACTCAATGCCCCGTCCATTCTCTCTCCATTCCGTTCTTGGTAGGTCCTGCCGAGCACCCCGCTCCATTATGACATTATGTTCGCCGCATTGTCTACCGCTGAATGCCTGAACGTTGGCTACATTGTCGTGGCACATTGAAGCCAAGCATACAACACTACGAACGCTAACTCGTTATCGGTCCGATAGCGACGTTGGACTACTACCTCTCTACTCCTCCTCCAACTCCTCCAGCTCCACGTTAATGCCAACGACCGACGTTTACCGATGTTCCTCGCTTTTCTCTCTCTCTCTCTCTCTCTCTCTCTCTCTCTCTCTCTCTCTCTCTCTCTCTCTGTTTCTCTCTGTCTCTCTCTGTCTCTCTCTCTCTTTCTCTCTCCTCTCTAATCCTGAGTAACCGAAAATATCGACAATCCGATGGACCATTCTCATTCTCCTCTTCTGTTGTTGTTCCTTTATCCATCAGCACGAATTCGAGGATTCGCAGACGAAAGGATAAATAAAAAAGAAAAAAAGAGAAAAAGAAAACCGAAAAAAAGAACAGGAGAGAAAAATAGGGAAAAGGAAAAGGAAAGGATGGATTGAGATGGACGACAACGACGACGAAGAAGAACAAGAAGAAAAACAAGAAGAAGAAGAAGAAAAAGAAGAAGAAAAAGAAGAAGAAGAAGAAGAAGAAGAAGAAGAAGAAAGGAAGCTGAGCGAAGACAAAGACGGCTTGTTACGCGGAGGCAGAACCTTTGCGGATGGGTTTTGTTTTCGCACGTTATCGCGCGACAATGTCGCGACAATGTTGGAACAATGGCGGCATTACGACGGCTACCGGGCGCTGAAGAGAATGGGACCTCCCTCTCTCCCTTTCTCTCTCTCTCTCTCTCTCTCTCTCTATCCTTCTCATTCTCGGCTTCTCTTCCGTAGCGCGCGTGCGCTCACGATTCTCACCACCGAAGTAGGCGGGAGACGCCCGGTAAAAAACGAGCGATACAATGGATTTATAATTAGTGGCTCGTAGCCAGCGCTACGCTCTTTCTCTTTCTTTCTTTTTCTCTCTTTCTCTTTCTCTCATTCTTTCTCTCTTTTTCCCCTTTTCTCTCTCTCTCTCTCTCTCTCTCTCTCACCCTTTCTCATTGTTCTCATACCTCCCTTTTTTTTTCGTCATCTCGCTCGAGACGAGTCCAACGACGAGAACACGACACGCTACAGGAGAAGGGAAGAACGGCCATTTTATAAACCGAAGATATTAATTACCGGTGGCACGAGAAACTACTACTATTCTAAATACAAAACAAATATAGATAGTGCTTTATACTGGTTTACATAAAAAAGTAAGTAAGTAAGAAAATGTTCAAGTACTCCAAAGAAACAAAATAGTCTTGAGATAATTCCGTGATCGACACGTTTTACGTAGATATAGTTCAAGTAGATAAAGTAGAACGAGTTAATTTTTCTCTCACGTAGTAATACATATTCGTTTAGATAATACATTTTGTCGTCGTCGGTGTGAAATAACAAAAAATATTTTGCTCTTCAGCGACGAATGTTTTAGATTTGTAAAGTGAACAAAAATAAAAAGGGAGAGATAAAGAGAGACAGAGAGAAAAAGAAAATAAAAGTCATTTAGGTGAGTAAGGATCAGTATGAGAATTGGAGGAAGACTGTTGGATGACCGGATGGCTGACTCTATGTAGATAGGAAGGAAGGAAGGAGGAGGAAACCAGGTAGGTAGGTAGGTAGGTAGGTACACGAATTTCGATAGGTAAAGGAATCGAACACCGACGGAGTAACACATTGTACTCGGCACAATGCCTGTTTACTGTCTCCGCTTCGCGATCGACAATGGCCGCTCGTTCCACCGTCAGTTTTTGTCGATCGCCGTTCTTCACTATCTGCTCGTCGTCGTCGTCGTCGTCGTCGTCGTCGTCAATGTTCTACCACACGCGTATGTATATACATACACGGGCATATACAAGTTCATAGAGGAGAGACAGGAAAAAGAGAGGGAGAGAGAGCGAGAGAGAGAGAGAGAGAGAGAGAGAGAGAGAGAGAGAACAAACTCTACGAGGTCGGCCGAAACGCTTCCGCATAATTTATCACGTTTGTTTAGTCGATCGAACGGAAGGAACGCGACGCGCGAGTTTCTTCTTCCACGAAACGGAGAAGTATCAACGATTTTTAAACAACCATTTGCAGAGCACGTAAAAAATATATTGTGGGAAATTCTTTACGAGCCGTAACGAAAGAACGTAGAGAGTAACGTATGTATGTATCGGATTTCGCCAATAAATGCGACGTATTCGTTAGCCGCGAATCAGCGGCCAATTATCGCTAGGTGTATTCAACGAAAACTGAGAAAAAAAAGGGGAGGAGAGAGAGAGAAAAAGAGAGAGAGAGAGAGAGAGAGAGAGAGAGAGAGACAGACAGACAGACAGAGAGACAGATGGATGAAAGAGAAACGAGAAATATCCGAGAGAACGATGCTCGTATCTACCAATATGCTCCGTTCTCCTCCGACTTCTTACCGCATGAATATCTGCGTTTTAGCATAAGTATCGACTACAATGACGGTTCGTCGAGATGCTCGTCTGCCCATTCACGACGAGTCTTCGAATTTCGACGATGCTAAAATGAAGAAGAAAAAGAAGAAGAAGAAGAAAAAGAAAAAGAAAAGGAAAAAGAAAACGAAAAGATGGAAACAGAAAGAAAAGAAAAAGAATATTTAGGATAGGTATAGGGTGACTTGATATTTCGAGACCAATGCGAATGCAACATTTTCATTCGCTTAAACTGTCACGCAACGTTTTCGGGAACACGTGTCACGAAATGACGAATACAAACCATTCGTTATCCAAAGAGAAAGAGAAAGAGAAAGATGAAAGACACGAGATGGAAACGGAAGAAGGGGACCAGAGAGAGAGAGAGAGAGAGGAAGAGAGAGAAGACTAACAATGCGTGTCCCCGTAGAAAATGGCCACTGCTTTTCGCTCGCTTATGATGTATTACGGGAGAAAAGCGGAAACGTATGTTTTATCCCAGTTTCCCCCGTTTAGTGGCATTTAGTTCGCTCCACTGCTTCGTATTTACCTACTTTTTCTCTCCCACCGAATTTTCCATCTTTATCTCTCTCTTTCTCTTTCTGACACATAACCAACACACACACACACACACATATATATATATATACTATCTCTTCGTCGTTTCCGTTCTTGACTATCGTCGTCTCGTTTCCTCGCACGCGAGACGTTACACTCTGTTCTCCACCCTCCGTCTTCTCTCTCTCTCTCTCTCTCTCTCTCTCTCTCTCTCTCTCTCTCTGTCTCTGTCTCTCTTTCACACTGCTATGCACGAGTGTGTGCCATTCCACCTCAACGGCGACATTTATCATTCGCCGTTGTCGACGATGCTGGCATCGTTGTCGCTCGATATTATGGCTGTTAACGGGGACGTAATGGCATTATCTGCCTATTGTCCAGCATATGATATACCGTACACGCGAAATAGAGGCACGTCGGAGTAGACTATAAGAGAGAGAGAGACAGAGAGAGAGAGAGAGAGAGAGAGAGAGAAAGAGAGAGAGAGAGAGAGAAAGAGAGAGACAGACAGACAGACGCTAATTTGCGAGCGAACGTCTTTAGAACAAGTTTCTATAATTCGTAAAGAGAATTCAATGACGAACTATTTTCCAATAAAATCGTCATTGAATTCGATTATACAAGCTAAAGAAATGATACGATAGATATTATAATCATTATATATAATTATACTTGTTAATCGAGTTTGTTCAATGTCTTTTTTCTTTTTCTTTCAAAACAATATCGAATCATAAGGATGATAATGATATTAATAATAATAATAATATTATATATATATAATAATAATAATTCTTGATCGAATATTCAACGAACACGTTCCAGGTTTAGAGCTTATCCCGAGACAAAAATAGAAGTCGTTCTAGATCCTTTAGATGTGCATATCTCGGACGATCTAGAAAGACGTGGCTCCCAGCTCCGCATTCTTCGTCGTCCATTGTACGTAATGCATCTCTCGAGTCGAATGCACGTGCCTAACGTCCCTACTACGGCTTATAACGCTTATTCGTATTCTGATTAGCGCGCACGTGCGATATTACGGAGCACACTAGACACACCGTGCTTCTTGTCAAGGTTCTCTCGCGTGGGTGTGGATCGTAATCGGTCGAAAAGTATTAAAGAAATCTATAGCGAGATCTCTCTATCTTTCTCATTCTCTCTCTCTCTCTCTCTCTCTCTTTCTCTCTCTCTCTCTATCTATCTATCTATCTTTGTCATTCTCTCTCTCCCTCTCTGTCTCTAACTTTTTACAAAATTGTATTACATACCTACATACATATACATACGTACATAAAAATTTCTATCGAACTTAGAATATTCTTCTTTTTAAATTAAAATAATATATAAATCACTGTAACAATTATCGTAACATCGTTAACGTGAAAGAAATTCAATATTACGAGATTCGCTCGTTTGTACGATCATTAGATAAATACATTAAGGAAAATAGAGAAGGATCGTATGGAACGCAAAAAAAAAAAATATATAAATAAATAAATTCTGCGAAGCATTCATTGGCACGTAAGAATTCCTTCGATGCTCACTAGCTGCCTCGTGAGATCTCTCCTCAATAACAACAACAAACAAAAAAAAGAACGAGAAAAGAAAGAGAGAAAACCTCGAGAAAAAAAAAGAGAGAGAACAGAAAGACTACTCGGGCACGTGTCGACGAGTGACTTTCAGTCCCATTAGCGTACAAACTTTCGACGAGGAAGGACCCGCGACGATAACACGAATCATAGCTCGGATCATAACTCGGATCATAGTAATCCAGACTGGCAATGCGCCGCCATCCGTGAAACGTCGGATCGCTGTTAACCTTCTTGCGGTGAGTGGCGCGAGGGTGAACACACCACCGAAGTACTCCCTAATGGATGAAGATGGAAGGGTATGGGTGAAGGGTGGATGAGCAATATGGTTCGTCTTGTCAACGAGCACCTAACCTCCTAAGTGAATAATTACGCGTCCTTCAAATGGAAATCAAAGTTCTAAGATTAAGAAACAAGTAAGTTTTTTTCTTTTCATTCGTTTCTTATCATTAATTATTCTTCATAATCATCCATTTAACTTAATCATCTTGCTTAATCATCTTGTATTCTGTTCAATGAAATTATACTTATGAATCATCGTTTATTCGTTACAGTGACGATATGTAAACAATGACGTAATTTCTCATGAATTTTTACGCGTAGTTTACGATAACGTTCGATCGATTCACGTATAAGAATCGCTAATCAATATAAAGAAATTTCTTCGAATAAAATGCGTCATCGTTTCTTAGATAAAAATTATTGAATAAGCGATTTATTAAAGAAAATTTCTTCCAATGAAACTAATTATCAGAATTAAGATGACGATCCCGATCCATCTAGAATCTAAACGTTCTAATTTCAATTTGAGAAAGAAAATTTAAAGTATAGTTTGTATTAACATTGTATTATACGATTCAACCCTTGTACATAAATACTTTGTATTTGAAGCCATGTGATATGAGATGATTACATAATTATTTCAAAATGACATACATGAGTACAGATACAAAGAACGAGAGAAAGATAGACAGACAGAGAGACAGAGAGACAGAGAGACAGAGAGAGAGAGAGAGAGAGAGAGAGAGAGAGACTCTTTAATTCGATTGATAATAAATGTTTGCGTTTTGTACGTAGCCAAGCGTGCATGGTATATACGTGGCATGTGGCAAGAGCAGTATTTGTTCAGGCACGAACGACAAATAAGACTCTTAGAGAAGCGGAGAAGAAGAGAGAGAGAGAGAGGGAGAGAAATATACGCATGCATATCTCGTAGTCGCGTCCCTTCGGCCCTATTGTCGTACGCATAACACACACACGCGCGCGCCCGCGAGCGCGCCTTCTCTCAGCAATGACGTAAGAACGTTTTCTATTTAACGCAGAGGGTTTGGCGAGCATAGAAAGGGAGAGAGAGAAGACTTTCCATCCCGAGTTGGAAGCGAGGATACGAAACGAGTGACACTGCGAGAACGCATTGTGAGAGACGAGCTTGTGCGTCGCGTCGAGGGCTGCGAACGATATCATTCGTCCTCACGATCATATATATATATATATATATATATGTATGTGTGTGTGTGTGTGTGTGTGTGTGTGTGTGTGTGTGTATACAGCTACATACACATATCTATAGATATGTATCCACGTACTTACTTTCTTCGTTGGATCTTCAACTTGTGAGAAATGTACAATTACGAGTAATTCTTTTTCCAATTCTTTTTTTTTTTTAACGTAAATGGTAACAGTGTTATTCGACAAATTCTTCGGAATATTATATTTCTCTTTTTTTTCCTTTTTATTTATTTACTTATTAATCTCTGAACGAGTATCTAATCAAATGGTATCCTTTCTTATTCGTAGATGAAATTTATTTTTGAAAATGATTCGTTTGCACTTACGATATGCGATTCGATATGTAGAGATAGTTGAAGAAGATAAGAGAGAGAGAAGGGGAAATACTTTACTAACATAAACTCGTAGAAACTTTGCGATGGAATTTACTCGTTCCTTTTCCTTAGATACGTGTCAGCGACACCCCTTGTGTCGCGTATTTCACGCATCCTCGATGGTAAATTGAAGAGAACCCTTTCCGTGAAGCTATCTCTGTTATCTTCCTTTCCCAAAGATCGAGGATATAGATAAGTACTTACTTACTTACACGCTTATCATTTAACTTAATAATCGTAAGGAAACGATCGTAATTTAATACCATCGAACTTGTAACATTTTATATCGATTAATTGATAATAATTCACGTAAATTACTTCGCATAATCGTATGTAGGTTCTACTGTGCATTAATTATTTAATTAATTAATCAATTAATTAACTAATTAATTATTTAAATAATTGTTATCAAGATTTGTTTATTACGCGAGGAAAACAAGGAAAAAAAAACAAAGAGAAAAAGAGTGAAAAAAAAACAAACAAACAAAAAAACAATAAAAAATAACAAAGAAATATGACACAAGTTTCACGCTTCCGCGTGTCTAAACTTGAACGAGAGAAACCGTATCGGATTATAGCATGGTGTACCTACTCGAGATAAAACAATGAATGACGCAGCAGCCTTTTTACAACGAACACAATGCTACCAGAATGACACAATTAGGTGGTTTTGCAGTACGCTCAACGTCGCTACACACTGCACAACGATGACACAAAGTGAGCCCGTTCTCTCTCTCTCTCTCTCTCTCTCTCTCTCTCTCTATTTCTCTCTCTCTCTCTCTCTCTTTCTATCTATCTATCTCTCTTTTCACGCGTGCATTCGCGACGAGAAGAAGAGTGGTGGTGGGTTTTGGACTCGCTGAAGGGGCAGAAGGTGAAAGAGTGGGCGGGTTACGGGAAGGGGGGTTGGAAGAGGAGAGGGGAGGGAAAGGGACATATATACAGTCTATTCAGTGAAATTAGAAGTGCGCCCGTCCTGATCTGAAAGCAAATAGCACTCGACCCATGCTCCTTTTCACGAACAATAGAAACGTTAAGCTAACAGCGCCGGCAATTGACACAAGTGCCGCCCGCGACTCGTTTCTCTTTATTCGTGGAAAACTTTTTCCAGTGGCTGTTTTTTTTCCTTCTCATCCTCCTCGGTTCTTTCTCTCTCTCTCTCTCTCTCTCTCTCTATCTCTATCTCTATCTCTCTATCTATCTATCTATCTATCTATCTATCTATCTATCTATCTATCTTTCTATCCATCTCTATCTATCTCTGTCGCTGTCTTTCTTTATCTGTCTATCTATTTCTATCTCATTCTATTTTCTAACGCCGAGTTTTGTTCTATTTCTTTTTTTAGCTTTCCCCTCTGCACATTCGTATATACGATAGACCGTTGGCGCATACGTGAGGAGATATTACTCGTAGGTTCGATGCACTTTGCGAATGGCCCGCGCGATAATATCACAGGTGGATGTCTCGACGTCGTCGTCGTTGTTTACGTCGGTAAAGAAATAAGAAAGTATGGAAGTAAGTACGGTCGACCGATTAACAACCACGTGACGAGGTCGGCTAAAAAGAAAAAGAAGGAAAAAGAAAGAAAAAGGAGAAGAAAAAGAGAAGAGAGAACTTGTTGATCACGCGTGTAAAAATGAAATAGAATAATTCTTTCGGTCGGTCCTTTCGATTAGCGTTCATTTTGAGAAAGAAGAATAATTATTAACGAACGAACAGTAATTGACAAAAAAATACATAAATAAACACAAATTGGGACGAATCATATATTAAAAATACGAAATTTTGTTTACATTTGTAAATATTTATTATAAATATTTCTAAAAAAAATTGGCGATCGATCTTTTCGATCGGTCGAGAATTTAACAGGATGCACGTCCTTAAAAAAAAAAAAAAAAAAGGAAAAGAAAAAGAAAAAGAGAAATAAAAAAGAAAAAAGAAGAAGATTTAACGTAAAGAAAGAAAAGTGAAGAATCCTTGCGAGAATCTTTACGCCTAGGAAATTAATAAGGCGAAATTAAATTCTCGACGTCCTCCTTTCTTCCGCTTGCCCTTTTCATAGCGACGCTCTTTTTCCTCTTCCATCAATATGCTCACCGTCGACGTCGTCGTCGATGTCGTCGTCGTCGTCGTCGTTGTCGTTGTCGTTGTCGTCGTCGTTGTCGTTGTCGTTGTCGTTGTCGTTGTCGTTGTCGTCATCATCGTCCTCGTTGTCGTCTTCGTTCTTTCGACGAGTCGTAAGAGGGACGCAGAGAGATAGAGAATCGAACGAAAGAGTATAAGAAACAATTTGCTTTCTGTAACGGGCCGAGCAGCAACGTTCTCTATCTCTGTTTCTCTCTCTCTCATTTTTTTTCTCTTTTTCTCCCTTTCTTTTTTACAAATTTTTCGTAAAATGCGAGCACGCGAACTTTCGCTCTCTTTTCTGATGGAAAGACGCGAATCCTTGATGGAGATCAAAGTGGAAAAAAGTTCACGAAGCTTACTGTAATCTCGTAACGCTCTTTTCTCTCTTTCTCTCTTTTTCTCTATCTCTCTCTCTCTTTCTCTCTCTTTCTCTCTATCTCTATCTATCTATCTCTTTTCATGTGATACAGCGAGAAAGAGGGAAACTGGGAGTTTCTCAGTACCTCCGGCCATAACTGTACATACTTTACAAATACCGAGAAGCGTGAATGCACACCGGGATGCACATTCACACGAGCTTCATCCTTTTTTCTCGCTAGAAAACTTGGAAAGCAAGAAAAATGTCGTTAAAACTTGAACCTAATGTCTCATCCGAACCGACCTCTCACCGTCTCCTCTTCTCCTCTCTCCTTCTCCCTCTCTCTATTTTTTCTCTCTTTCTCTATCTCTCTTTCGACTCCCTCCATTTATGTCTCGCTTCTCGTCCCTCCTACATTACTTCTTGGTCCTCCTACCCTCGTCGAGATTCTTTCCACTCCCTTCATCTCACCTCTCACCGAGCCCTCTTTCTTTCCTCCACTCGACCGTTCGCTTCTCTCCAGTCACTCTTTTCCAAGCGCATCCCAGCCTCCACCCTCGGCCTTCCTCCGTCGGCTGATCGTCCCCCACTTTTTTCTCTCCTTTCTCTCTCACTCTCTCTCTCTCTCTCTCTCTCTTTCTGTTTCTCCCTCTATTTCAAGCACTCCACTACTTTCCTTCTTGTCTTTAAATGTCCTCTTATCCACACCCACCATGATGCCATCGCAGCTTCCGAACATCTAAAATCAAGGGTGTCGTTTTAACTTCAGGGCATTGAGAAGATTCCGACGATAAGAAAATTAATTCGATCGTTGTATTATCGCGTAATTTATCTTCACAAAACTTCATAGAAAATGATCGAAGGAATATTCTGTTAGAAATATCTATTTATTTTCTATTAATTGAATTATAGATAATGATAGATTTACTGTAAACAGTCGTAGCTTGAAGATTAAGAACGCATCGTAGTTGAGATTAGATCGTTTTACCACGGTGCACGGTTGTTAAATCCTTGCAACTGGCTAATCTCACGACAAAACGTCGCCAAGTTCGCTTAGACGTAAGAGCCCGTTACACCGGTTTTCGTTACACCTGTTAAGCCGACGTAAACGAATCCAAGATATTCCAAGGAGGCACGTAAATTATTCCGAAAGCAGTGAATATTTTACTACCAGCGGTATAGTAACTTAGTAGTTCTCGTCTACGTCGACGCAACAAGTAAGCCAGATCACGAAATTTACATAAACTTAAACCGTATCGCCGCTTTTACTTTTCAAAAGGATTAACTTTGAGCTTTAATTTTCATGTAAAATTCATTTGCAAGAATATTTAACGTAAAGCTGCACTACCCTTCCGTTATGTTTCTTTATATTTCTCTCTCTCTCTCTCTCTCTCTCTCTCTCTCTCTCTCTCTCTCTTTCTCTGTCTCTCCGTCTGTTGCTATCTGTTTCTCTCACTCGCACTCACTTAAATTTTTACTCTTTTCACTCCTCGATTTTCAATCCCCACTCGCAAGTAACGTTTCTTACTTGTTTGCCTTTAAAGAGGACAGAGTTTCGTCATCGAGACGACGATACGATTTAGTTACATAAATATTGGCTCGATTTCGATGCGCACCCTTTTACCGTTCCGTTCACCTAGAGGGTAAGTGCTTTGAAACCCTCTCTTTCTCTCTCTCTCTCTCTCTCTCTCCCTTCCTCTCTCTTCTACGATACATATTCCAAGAAAAATTCGTATGAATCCAAACGATAAATCAACTTCATTGCAAGCTGTTTTAATTTCAACAGCTTCACAATAATTCAAGGAAATAAGTAAATTTATGTTTATGTTAACGAAAATTCCAGCGTACACTAACTTTTGAAAGAAAATACTTAGGTCGCCTAGAATTTCGTGAGATATTGATTAACCTTTTTATATTTGCCCTACAATATTTTAGCAACATCCATTATAAGAAATAATAATCCACAAACGGTCACCGCTCTTATTTTATTTCCTTTCTTTCTTTCTCTCTCTCTCTCTCTTTTTCTTTTTTTTTTATTTCTTTTGATGTCCTTTCTGTTTATCCCATGCATCAAGCCGTATCACGTGCGAATAGAGACGTCTTCTTGTCGGGAAGCTGAACGTTCAAAACGAGGAGGGCATGAGCTAGGGAAAAGTCGTAAATTGCGACAAACAATGATGCCTTAGGATGTGTCGCACGATGGAGAAGAGAAGCACCGACGGAAGGAAAAAGCCGCTAAGCGGTTCCGGCCCATTTTCACCCCGTTTTCTACAAGACTACGGACATCTTTACGATCGAAATTTATACGTCCCGTTATATTATATGTGAGCACCCCATATTGTCTCTTTCTCTTTCTCTCTTTCTATTTCTCTCTCTCTCTCTCTCTCTCTCTCTCTCTCTCTCTCTCTCTCTCTCTCTCTCTCTATCTATCTCTCATACACACATATTTAACATCCTTTACCTTGGTCTACACGGACCAGTTATTACGTAACCGTAGATAGGTACGATTTATGTATATAGGTCAGGAGAAAATTTAAAAGCCAAATACGATCGTCTTTACACGCGTTCCTCCTCTCAGAAAGAAAGAAAAAAAAAGGGTTCGATCGGAGTTAACGAGAATCGCATGTAAACGTTATTGCCGTATCGTATCGGCGCGTTAATCGATTACGAGAGGACACCCTTTTCCGTTCAAAAAAGATTCATGATTTCTTTTTTATCCTTCCATTATGTTTCCCCTTTTGCATGAACAAGAGAATTAGATTCGATCGATCGTAAATTTATCTTTTTGAATTTCTTTGTATTTAAATATGAAATAATCTTTAGGTAGGAATATATCATCCATTGTTTTAGATCTGTTCGTATTAACTAGTGTCGTATAAATGTGAATAAAATCAAGTTGGACGAGATAGAGAGGAAAAGAAAGAGAGAAGATGAAAGAAAGAGAGAAAGAGAGAGAAAGGGCACATAGGGTAACAAGATTATCGCCCAAAGTGGCTGTTTCTCGCGTTGGCCAGCATTCATCCGTAATATTGCCCATAATATACTTCCACCCTCTTAAGCGGCCACGGTTAAGGCTACAAAGCGGCTTACCAGCACGGCTTTGCCTTTCAGCCCGGAATCTCAAGTGCGCGCCTACATTCCATGGATATACCTACATATTATATATGTACATATACATTATATATATATATATATATATATATATATATCGTTTGGTACTCTTCAAAAGGGTCCACTCGTGTACTCGACATTCGAATTGCTTTTGGTCAACGTACGTTCAAAGCTTCACCGATTCAGAAGAAGAATATTTCGAAGCAATTATAATTCGCGTTAGATAATAATCGTCAAAAATTTTCTTCTATTTCTATTTCGATGAAACGACAATTAATAGATAGTTCATAAAGAAAATATTCATAATTACGACATCGAGCAACGATAATAAGAAAGGAAATAATACATAAGTTAGATGTTTAACTGGATTCTTGTTTGCGAGAACGAAACGAGGGGATGAAATCGCGAAAAGTCGTCCACCGTGTCTAAAAGCCACCCCCGTGTCCCGTGGTCGGGCACAAGTACATGCGTATGTACTTCAATACAAGCACACAGATACACGAAAAAGAGCTATACGTCGAATGGTTAGGTAGGATGGCGCGTGCTACGTGGAGCCAGCTATAATGTGTATATTATGTTAACAAATAAGTGGTCGCGGTAATAAAAGCCCCGTTGCTACTCCCCATCTACTTTCTCTATCTCTCTTTTTCACTTTCTTTCTCTCTCTCTCTTTCCTTCACGTAATGTATGCGCGAGATGTCTTGAACAATATTCCAGCGACTCGGTCTGATATATAATGGCGTATATAAATAATAACGTCTCTGCTATCCCCTCCTACGTTTCCACCCTTTTGCTTTCGCTCTCACCCCCATATCTTGCGTGCTCTCTTTCTCTCTTTTATAGGGTGAGTTCTGTCCTCCAAGGCGAAGAAAACAGAGATAAAGAGAGAGAAAGAGAGAGAGAGGAGGAGGGTGGAAACTGATAGGGTAGGGGGAGTGAAATATGTACAAACTTGCGGCTCCTTGTTATGAGCGGTGATAAATTACACTCACAAAGAGAGAGAAAGAGAGAGAGAGAGAGAGAGAGAGAGACAGACAGAGACAGAGAAAGAAGATCCATTATAAGTACGCTGTGGTTATAGCGAATCTCGACTCGACGGAAAACCGACACGAGGGTAGGTCCTACATGTTTTCCTGATTTTTCATCTGGAATTTGGTCGATGTTGAAAAAAAAAAAAAGAAAAAAATATATCACAAATGAGACGTCGTAATCCGAACGAATTTCATATTGAAACGATCAAATACGACGAGCGGCATTCTTTCTCACGCGTTCGTGATTGGAAGCAATGGACCGTGTCGAGTCTCCATCATCGGTGTACACGCACGACAGAGGAATACGCTTTTAAGTGGGCATAGCTACTCGTTCGAGCGAATACGACGGATCGGAGAAGGCGGCATGATAGTGCAAAACGATCGATAGAGAAGGGAAGAGGATGGAGAAGAAGAAGAGAGGATGACGAGAGGGAAATATCGAGAGGAGGCAGCACGAATCTCTCGGGTTGGTTTCTTAACGAAGAATTCGGCGGGGCTTTGCTCTAAGCAGGTGCCGAGATCAAAGAGGTTGCTCAATCGATTCAAGTAGTTCTGAATCGATCTAATCACCTACCACCTCTCGCTCGGGAATGAAAAATCAATCTCTTCGCCTTTTAAAAGAGAAAGGTGATCTCTTTCTTACTATCTTCCTTCTCTCTCTCTCTCTTTCTCTCTCTTTCTCTTTCTCTATGTTTCTTCCTTTCACTCTGTACCACGACATAGTTTTTTCTTCTATCGATAATAATCTTTTCTATATTATTCGTCTTTATTATCATTCTTCTTATTTAACATAACCAATTAATTTATAGATACTCTATATATATGTATGTATGTATGTATGAATTAAGAAGAGGGATAAAAAAGAAGAAAATAAATTGTGTTATATAAAGAAAAAGATTTCGTTCATTCGTTTCTGAGAATTACGTACAAGTTGTTTATACGCGATATAAGATAGACGTCTTTTGTTGACTAGGTCAATGGTAACATTTGAAAATGTTCAAAGGTACGAGCAAAAAAAAAAAAGGATAATATACGAAAGATTCAGATTTGCTTCTCTCTTTCTCTCCATCTTTTTCTTTCTCTTTCTCGTTAGTTTGTCTCGTTGAAAACTTCGAAATACTTCCCTATGAGATTTCCAATTCCCTAACGAGGGTGTACGTGATATTTTCATGGATCGTGTCGTGGATCCAACGTTTGTCTTTTTATTCTCTCCCTACATTCTACAATTCTTTTCTAGGTGAACGTAGAAAATCCGTAGGATGTAAATCATCAGGGAGTTTACATCGACGATGAATAAGAAGAGGAAGAGGAAGAAGATAGTACTGGTTCTCGAGCAAAACTGGATACCCTTGTCAACGACGATAATGGCCACGACCTAAGGGATTCCAAGTACGAAGTGACGTATTAGAAGTAAAATCCGTGAAGCTCGAGAAAAAGAGAAAAAGAAGAAGAAGAAGAAGAAGAAGAAGAAGAAGAAAAAAGATGAGGAGAAAGAGGAGGAGAAAAAGAAGAAAAGGATAAATAAGAGAAAAAGAGATACCTATATACATATATACGATAGGACTTTGCACAAGTCAATGCACCAAAAACTGCTGCTCGCGAAAACCTACACCATCTCCATCTACTTTCCTAAAGAAAAAGTCACTTTTTCTCATCCCTTCGAAACTTCTCATTCCAGTGGGAAAGACTCAATTTTTATCCTCGACCGATGGAAAGAAAAAAAGCGACGACAGCTAGGCCGTATTATAACGCATAATCGACAAAGTGACGGGCTTAAAACGAAAGGAGATAAGGGCTGTTGCGGTTGCGGGTGTCGACGTTTTTCTCCTTTTCTTTCGATTTTTTTTTTTTATTTCTCGTTTTTGTCTCATTTTGTTCTTTGGCATTTTTCTATCATTTTTCTTTTCTTTTTTTTTTTCTATATATATATAGAAATATTTCTTTCTCTTTTCGAACGAAGAGATTATTTTCTTGGGGATTTAACGTGAAGATACGACAAGAAGCCTAGCTACGAGCGTTACATTTAGTTATCAATAACGAATGCGTCGTAGCTTATTAGGTTTTCTTCGCACGATGTAACGTTTGTCAATGTGCTAGGTATCTACATGCATACATAAATGCATACATACATAAATACGTGTGAAGCTTTCTCCGTTCATAACAATAACATCGTAGAAATTTACGGGCCGTTGTTTATTAAGCCCATTCAATCGCGAACGTTCGAACGAACGACGTGCTCGATTATGAAAAATGATCTATCGTTATACGATCAACCCGAGAGATATCAGACCTTTCTATCAGACGAATGGTAAAACGGGCACAAATGGTGAGTACCGCATAAGTATGTATGTATGCATGTACGTATAGAACATGTTACAATTTTCAATTGCTAACAAATGAAGAAAGAATGAGATGTACGCGACGAGAATCTCACTCGATCATTATTCTCGTTCTCTTTTAATTGTCAGTAATCTCTGAGGCATCGACAACGAGGTAATGATACATTTTTCCATCCATTTAGTCAATTAAAATGCCTTGCCCTTTTTTCGCGCGTCATTGTTTCTCCTATCTGTCTCACTGTATCGTCCCTTTTGTTTCGTTTCGAATCGCGAAGCAACGATCACTTCTTTCTTTTTTTCTTTTTTATTATTTATCTCGATCGTTAAGACGAAGAAGTTACATTTTATCCTGGAATAATTGCCAAGTCGAGTAGAAGGGAATGAAAATAAAAAGAAAAATGAAAAAGAAAAGAAAAAGAAATAGAAGAGAGAAAAGAACCAAACAAAAAGAGAATAAATAAATAAATAAATAAATAAATAAATAAAAAGATAAATAAGAAGAAAAACTTGACGAGTATCTCGAAGTCGATTAAGGGAGTCTAAATCGTAGGATAGAGCGATACCTAAAAGGCATGAAAAGATCGTCCAGGAAAGACCCTTTCCTCTGCGAACCGAACGGATGTCCGATGAATGCACTGTAAATCGAGAGAGAGAGAGAGAGAGAGAGAGAGAGACTGATCGATCGGCCATGCGTATCGATTAGTATCGATACCCATCGACTCGGCAGCTTCTCTCGCTTCCAGTCGAGCATACACAATAGACAGGGCTAATGACTACCGGAGACAAGGGGTGACATCGTCCAAAACTCCCCATCTGTTTCAGCCACCAAATCTTCCCATGCTCATAACGCGCGTTACCTAATCGATTATAAGTTTCCGACTGCGAAAAAAAGGAAAAAAGTATCGATGCGATACGTCCTCGATGTATCTCCCCCTTTCACGACTAATAAAGAAAGGGAATAGATATCTATTCTTCTCTCTTTCCTCTTTTTCTTTCTCTTCTTTTTTTTTTTATTTTTTCACGATTACGACAGAAGAAAAGGGGTAAACATTTCCATAGAAATCGTTCGTTCGAAAATCTCTATGATGCGATATTAAAATTTAATGGGTTTAATCGTACCTTAAAACTCGAGAAGTTGTAACAATATTATAACGGAACGGCGATTTAGAGGGATATCGTTCTTATATCAAAATTAAAGTTATCGTTAATACGTAAACGACCTAGCCTAGAATAGACGAGCGTCCCGGTGTGGACACACCCCTTAGGAATAAGGAGAACAACGTGGAAGGTGGAGAAAGAAAAAGAGAAGGGAAAGAAATAGAAGGTTGAGAATAAGAAGATAAAGAGTATATATAAGGTCGTTGTTGTAGCGGTGTGTCTTGGACCCTCGGACACAACGAAGTTCGTAATAAGAATAGATGGCTTCCCTCGATTCCTGAATGGCCGACTATTAGCAACGAGCCGTACGGCCGACAATGAGGCCCGACAAACTGATAAATTATACCACGGGTGTATCCACGCTGCACCGGCTGCAGGTAAATAGAATTAATCACGCTATAGAAGGCAGCAGCGGCAGCAGCAACAGCAGCAGCAGCAGCAGCAACGCCGGCAGAAGCACCGATCGAAGTCGGCCGGCTCGCTTGCAAGGAGCTACCAGCCAATATAGCAACATGACTACACGTTTTCACCGGCCAACATTCTTTTCTTTCTCTCAACGTTTTCGTATCTGTCGTGTGTTACATTCGACAGAGGGATGGATGGATGGATGGATGAATGGTGGTTCACGTTCGCCAGTCGAAAACAACAATATCAAACGCTTCTCGTCGTTAATAATAAAGATAAATATTCTAGGATATTCTTTCTATCGGATATTAAAAAAGCAATCTTAAGGATCGCTGTTGTACATTTTTTCGATTGGATAAAGAAAAGGGAAAAAGAAAAATTTCGAGCGATTCAATGGTCCGATATTCTACGAGAGAATAGAATTAAAATGAGACGGATATAGACAGAGAGAGAAAGAGAGAGAAAGAGAAGGGTGACACGTTCGAGATAGTCCAGCTTCTCCCGGTCCTCGAGTTACCTACCTCTCGCGGAACTTCAAAAGCAAACAAAAAATATTTCCCCTAACAGCACCGATACTCTTTCAACCCCACAGTTTCTATGAGGCTGCGCTAAGGTGAGAGATATACGAACCGAAGAGGATAGAAAAAAGAAGAAGAAAAAAAGTCTCATGAATCCAAAAGTTTCGATAGTTCCAATAGAAAGAGGGACGTTTACAACACCCCTCGCTTTTTTTTTTTTTTTTTTTTACCACCAATGAAAACGTACGCGAACGCGTATACGTACCGTAGCTAATCGCATGAAATCGAATCGAAAGTGATCGATACTCGCTTCGATTATCCACCAGTCTTTTAGTTCGTCTCACCCTCGGAACCATTCGTTTCTTCATACCTGAGCTTTTCCTGATCTCGCAGAATCGAAGTTTAAAAGGAGAAAACTAAATCCATGTTTTGTTCTTTTCACAATGGTTAACAAATTGTTCTTCGTGCTAGATCAAAAAGGTATATCCCTTGCGATATTTCACACGTGCAAGGGAGAAACAAATTTAACCTTTTAACACAGACGATATTTTTTCAAGTTGAAAAAAAAAAAATATATATATATATATACATATATTCTGAAAGAAATCAGGAATAATTATATTTATAAAATAGATATCAATAGATACGATCGGTTCGATCTTATAAAATATATTTTCGTGATAGCTATGACACTTCTATTCGATTTCTAATGTAAGAGAATTCGTGAAGTTGCATATGCGATGTATGAGTATGAACAGAGACAGATAGAAGTAGAGTGAGACGGAAGAACGAAGTGAGGGCGTACGGGCACGGCTAATAAGCCATTGCTTGTGACTTTAATATTATGGATATCGTTGTTTGCACAGCTGCCTGTGCGAAGTGACAGCCAGACCGAGAGAAGAGCCGCGTGCGAGATCGATGCATTTATGCATGACGCGTGGATCGAGCAATAATATTTTCATTCTCCTTTCTCCACGCCCGCGCGAGTTCCTTCTTACGCCAAGAAGCTCTTCATCTCTCTCTTTCTCTCTCTCTCTCTCTCTCTCTCTCTCTCTCTCTCTCTTTCTTTATCTTTCTCTCTATTTCTCTCTTTATCTCTACCTCTACCTATCTCTGTTCTAACGAAAGACAAAGTAGCTTAGGCGCGAACTTCACGAAGTATACCGTGTATACAGGTAGTAGAACACTGACTCGTTGAACGGTAACATATGTAATACTTTTCTTACATTCATACTATACATATGTATTTTACAATACTGCAGTGGCCAGTTGTGATTCGTCGAATAAATGAACGATTTATAAAAAAATTATTAAGTATTTAATGAATAGAAATAACAGATGTATTAAATTGTCGTAATTTTTCTTTTTTCTTCGACAAATTTCATGGAAAAAAAAAAACATCTATTATTGCACATTGCAATAACAAATGCTAATAATGGAAGAATTAGATTCTCAGAAAACATTGTTAAACCGTATTTTAAATGGTACATTAAATATTTTATGCTGCAATACTCCATGCAAGATGCATTTAACAGGTCACAAAGAGAAAAAAAGGGAATAAGAAAAAGTATTAAAGTATGATACTTAAATCTTCTAAAGATTAATTGATAAGAGTAAAAAAAGAAAAAAACTGTAATAATCTCTTAATTATCGTTTACTTTATAAAAGAGCCAGCAGAGTTTCGAAAAGCGTATGATCATTTTTGTGAGGTCGCTGTTATATAGAAAGCATGCCGTACGGTTATAAAGAAGAAAGAATGATTTCCAAAGAAAGGTGGAAAAAGGAAAACAGATAGAGAGACAGAGAAAGAGAGAGAAAAGGTGGGAGGGAGGGAGGGATGGAGAAAATAGGGGAAAAGCTTGCACAAGAGAAGGAAAAGAGTTATAATATCGTATAATGAAAGAAAGAGAGAGATACCAATAGTTGGAGCGCTCGCGGTGAAAATACAAAGAACGATGGACAAGGTGAGAATAAAAAGCATCGAAGGACTCGCTTTCTCTCTCTCTCTCTCTCTCTCTCTCTCTCTCTTTCTCTCTTTGTTCCTCTCTTCCTTTCTCTTTTTCACTCGCATAGGTGCGTACAATGTATTCGCACGATATGAACTCTCCCGGTCGCGGAGACTCCTTCCTTTTTTCTCATTGAACCAGCGATGCTTCGACACGAAAAGACGCACCGGCTCTCTCGGTAGGGGAGGGTGGGCAACGGGTCGCACAAAGTCGATTCGAATGAGAGAGAAAGAGAGAGAGAGAGAGAGAGATAAAAGGCGCGGTCTGAAACACGAAATATATAAGCAGCCGAGAGAAGAAGAAGAAGAAGAAGAAGAAGAAAAAGAAGAAGAAAAAGAAGAAGGAGAAGGGTGAAATGATGGAAAAAAAGAATGAGAGAAAAAGAGAGAGAGAGAGAGAGAGAGAAAGATAGAGATAGAGAATGGTGAAAAAGGGAGTAGGGGAAAAAAAGAGAAAAAGAGAGAGAAAGAGAGAGAGAGAGAGAAAGGGAGAAAATAGCAGCAGGTCGAGCCCAGGAGTCTCCGGACGAAGACAAAGAGAGAGCAGAGAATTAAAAGTATCGTGGACAAAGCCGCGGGACAAGACGCGGGAGCTCATTTGGTGTCTCCCCGTGAATGGGCGTTCATTATGATGCCTCCCGGACTAACAATCGGGTTCATTTTGTCTCTCCTGCTCGTGGCAACAATGGTGTGGGTGGATGGGTGGCCTGGAGAAGGAGGTGGTGGTTGGGGGCTGAGAGGGGCGGGGGTGGCTGGCCGGGAGAGGAAAGGCTCCGCCGTTGCTTCTGTCGCATCCACCTCTCTCTCTCTCTCTCTCTCTCTCTACTTCTCGTTCTCTCTCTCTCTCTCTATCTCTCGTTCTTCCTCCCTCTCTCTCTCTCTCTCTCTCGTTCGCGCTCCGTTCGTGCTTCTACTGCTGCCTCTCGGTTATCCCTCCGCCATCTTGACTGTGCCACGATGTTCTTTTGTCGTCTTATAAAGGCACCAGCCCCCGGGAAGAAAAAGACGGCGGCTTCGTGGCTGAGAAAGGGAGGAAGTGCCGCTGGAAGAGACGCAGAAGCCGAAGAAGCCGATGGTGGTAACGGAGCTAGTGAGATAAAGAGAGAAAGAGAAAGAGAGGAAAAGGTGAGTGCAAAGAGAAGAGAAAGACAAACGAAAAGACGAAGAGACCCTTTCCTACTGGATGGAGACACCCTCTGCCCCATCTCCAATCTCTCTTTTTTTTCTTTATTTCTTCTCTTTTCTTTTTCTTTTTTTTTTCCTTTTTTTTCTCTTTCTTCTTCTTCTTCTTCTTCTTCTTCTGTTTTTTGTTCCTCTTTTTTTGTTCCTCTTCTTTTTTCTCTTTTTTCTTTTTTTTTCTTTTGTTTTGTCCTTTGGTATCAACGAGTCGACCTGGATCGTAATTATAAACGGTGGTCCAAAGTAATAGTTGTGAAAACGAAACGCGAAAAGTATAAAAACGCCGATATCATTCGGTTAACTTTATATATTTCAAGGAATTCTTATATCTTTCTTTTTTCTTTTCTTTTTTTTTTTTTTTTTTTTTTTAACTGGTTTTACTGGTATAAATTTATTCATTGTTAAGAAAACAATGGCGAATTATACGAGTGAAATTAAACGTTCGTTAACGTTATTCTTTTCGTTTGTTCATCACGATTTATATATGTATCACGAAAGTGAACTCTTCGAAGTTCTATCATCAATGGTGAACAAAAACTCGGGCAAACGAACTATCCACGCGAAAAGTAACAACGATCTATCGTCGATGAAACGATTTTTGTCTCACGTACTATCCACCAGTCTCTTCTCTAATTACATCCGTTTAAACGCGTAACTCTCGACGATCAAATCGATCCTCGACGATCCTTTTCGTAAATGAGAAAAAACACGAAAGAAAGAAAGAAAGAAAAAAAATAGAAAGAGAGGGAAAAAGAGAGAGAGAGAGAGAGAGAGAGAGAGAGAGAACAAGGATCTATCTTTTTCGGTAGAACTCGTACCGATTCAATTTACCTTAGCGGGACGATAATTAACGTCGTAACGGACGATTTTGCCCGAACGGAGAACGCGTAATTGCTTCGAAGGGATTGCTGTACGCGAGGTAGGTAGACAAAAAAAAAATAAATGAAAATATTAAAAAAAAAAAAAGAGAGAGAGAACAAAAAAAAAGGAAGAAAGAGAAATAATAACAACAACAGCAACAAACAATAATAATAACAAAAAAAAAAAAAAAAAGAAAAATATTCGGAGAAAAACGCGTCATTCATTGTTTCGCGACGATTCTCGCACGAGAATATTACACACCTATCGTCATTTGCGAGCAATTACGTTTCAAATTAGAAATAATTAAACGCATAGACGGCTAATTAGTTCAATGTAATTACGTTACTCTTTCGCCCGTGGCGAACGAACGAACGAACGAACGTTGGATGAACGTAGATTTTTTTCACAAACGTTTTGCCATTCTTATCGACGAATGATAATGAAATATCAAAGATGTGAAATACGAATCATATGTTTCCTGTTAAATGAATTTCTACAAATGTGGATGAACGTGAGAATGCATATTTTTTAACGGTGAACTTGTCCTCTTCGATAAGAGGAGTCGTCACGTTTTATGAACGATCGTTTTCTATAAACAGATTCATATACCCATCGACCTTTCTCTTTCTCTTTCTCTTTGTTTCTCTCTCTCTCTCTCTCTCTCTCTCTCTCTCTCTCTCTCTCTTTCTCCTCTCTATCTCTGTCTCTTCTCACTCTTGATAAAGAGGAAAATGATTTGCACGTGCTTCGAAAGTCGAATACGCGTTGGAGTATCGAACACGCGGACCATTAACGTCCCGATAAAATGTTTCCACTCGGCCATTGTTCGTCTCACAAAGGTATTTTGTAAAGCGTATGGTCACTTTGGGACTCGACGAAAGCACAGAAAAAGCTTCCATATGTCCTTCCTCGGATGACGCGAGTCACGTAGGTGGCCCGTACACGAGACCAACTTCGATCGAGCGTTGAAAATTTACGATCGTTTCGAATTCCTCGATGTTTGATATATATATATATATATATATATATATATATATTCCATACACACGCATACACACAAACACAAATATATATATATGTGTGTATAGAAAAACAGAAGAAAATAGAAAATAAGAGATAGAAAGAAAATTATTAATAAAACAGACCATAGATGGCCACCATTTGATGATTCGCTTATAAATTTAACACGCTATCTTTCACATGATTATTCTACGAAAAGCAAAAGAAAATTTTTCTTGCATCTGCTCGCGGACTGATCTGAATGCCCTCGCATTGTCATTTTTCTTCCTTTTCTTTCCGTCGATTGTTCAATGGACCGACAATGCTCGACCGGACCGACGGTGGTCAATTTGTTTGAATGGACAAT
Organism: Vespula pensylvanica; assembly: GCF_014466175.1. NCBI lineage: Eukaryota > Metazoa > Arthropoda > Insecta > Hymenoptera > Vespidae > Vespula > Vespula pensylvanica. Next base: position 4,166,115 of record NC_057693.1, read on the forward strand.
AACAGACGAGGGGGGGACACAATGGACGCGTTAGCTGTCACCGGCATAAATCAATTTCAGCAAAATGTAGCGAAAAGGTGACCCGTTTTAACGTTGAGATTGCGAAGCAACGCGTACGATGCGTCCCGATTTCGTCTCTTCGTACGATCGCCCATTTCGGAGGGTCATTTGTTTGAGGATACTTTTTCCTTTTTCTTTCCGATTTTAGATCCGTTCGTCTTGAACGGAAAAATATTAAGCGTATATTATTATTATTATTTTTTTTTTGTAACAAACAATATCGTGTACGTGTGTGCGGGGGTGTATGCGTTTGCATATGCACGTGTTAAAAGATGAATTAGAACATTTCAATTCTTTTCTTTTCCTATTTTTTTTCTTGTTTTATTTTCCTTTTCTTCTTTTTTTTTGGGGGGTTTTTGATCTTTTTGTTTAAATCGCGCAGAGAGATAGAGAGAATGAGCAGCACGCGAGAAAAAGTATATTTTCCGAGCATTTTGTACGAATTTATGCCGCTTGAATCAACGCGGGTTTTTTCAAGCGTAACTCGAGGAACATCTGTAAAACATTTTTTGGTAATCAAGCGCGGAAAATGCGTGCCCGCCGTTCATTTAATCTGGTTCGTTCAACGGTGCACCATTGTCCCGTCATAAGATAATAAAATTCAATTAATATAACGAGCCAATTAAGCACGTCGACATAGTGACACGATAGTATTGCATCCAAATTTTTCAGGTACACACATGTACAGAGAAAGAGAGAAAACGAGAGAGAGAAAGAGACAGAGATTGAGAGAGGGAGAGAGAGAGAGAGAGAGAGAGAGAGAGAGAGAGAGAGAGAGTCAGGGAGATCATTCGATTTTCGTTGTATCCATAATCGGTCTACGTTATCGTTTCGAGTCGTTTTCTTAGTTTAATTACTTTAATTACTTCGAATTTAGTACCGATCAATCAACAAATTGCGTACGTACAAAATACGCTTAAATGTCACTAATTAATTAATTGTTTAATGATCGATCGAAATTAATCTGAAAGCTATTCATGACAGTAATTATAAGAAAAATATATGAATTTAGTTTGAACTTCGGATTAATTATTTCTAGTCACGCATAATGTTGTAATTGACGCACTCCTATAAAATGTGTGACCTACATGCCCGACTTGTTAAAAAAACTCGGTCGATAAAAAAAACTTTCTTGATATTAGTTATATTTATTATAACAAAAGATTCTTTAAACGTGGGTTTATGACCTTGTTGAAACATGAAGCAATAAGATATAATAAAAAGAAAGAAATAACTTTACACTAATAAAATTATAACAAATACGGAAGCAAAGTTATTGACGAAAGAAAAAAAAACTTGTCTTATCCGTCGTCGATACAACATCGTATCCTTTACTTCAGTAGATAATGTCGCACGATCGTCGATAAGGTAGGTTCCTACCAATTCGAAAAATAAGTTTTTTGTTGGTATCTTATCGCTCGTTGGTATTTCACGAATTATTATCGCAAAAAGAGAAATTCTTTCGACAGAGAAAGTTGGTCTCCTTGGACGCTACAAAAATACGGATACACTCGATTGGTCGGATATAGGGATGAACCCTCTTCTTTCGTATGAAAAGGGTCGGCAATGTTTTGAAAGGACGAAAAGCCAGTCAGTAGCTGGACAATGAACGCAAACAGGATTTAAGGATTCTGATAGCGCCGTATGAAGCTGCTACTCGCCAGGATCCGAATTGAATCGCATTAGCCACAAAAGCACAAAAGGGAAGAGAGCTCCCGGTCTCTTCGTTTTCGTGTCCGTTGTTATCGAGTGCCTCTCGTACTTCTCGATGGGATTTCGCGTGTCTCTTTTTTTTTCACTTCTTTTTCGATTATCATTGTAACTCGACATTGCTACCTATCGCGATAAGGATCCACCATCTTCAATTTCATTCCTACAAATCGATTTCATTTTACCCTGTTGTCCAACCCCACCTCCTTCCTCGACGAAAAATAATTTTTTGTCTTTCTTTTTTTTTAAATGTATTTTTAGAAGATGTAAACTTCGTCGTTTCTTTTAAACCATTCAAAGAAATACTTTGTTAACGTGAAAAAGAAGAAACTCTCGCGTTAATCAAAACAACGTCTCTAAAGTGGCATATTATCCATCACATTCTATATCATCGCGAACGTATCGTTCTCACGTAAGAGAAAAAAGAAATAAAAAAAGAAAAAAGAAAAAATAAGAAGAAAAATGTAAGAAGCTGACGATGAATCGTCGCGGGAAGAGAGGAAAACACATAGTCACTGCAAACGACTCTCTGGTAATTCCTAAATGTCTCGGTGTTAGATAGTGCCTCTAATGTGCCTACGGCCTATCTGTCGATTTGCTTCATTTCCGTGTGGAGACGTAACCGTAGCGTACGAGACATTTATACTTTGCCAGTTTCTCGACTTCGATATACAGAGACTTTATCTCTCTTCTCGTATCAGCCTCTCTCTCTCTCTCTCTCTCTCTCTCTCTCTCTCTCTCTCTCTCTCTCTCTCTCTCTTTCTCTCAATAACTCTCTCGCTTTTCTTCCTACGATCCTCTCCCTTTCATACTCTCCTCAGTTTCTCTCAAATCGGATTACGAACGTATTCGACCATTTTATGCCTCACCCATCTACTATATTCGATTTCGGAAGTATTATTATTATACTTCGAAAGGAAATCGAAAAAATTTCAACGAATCAATCGAATGAACGCATTAATTTCATTTATATATATGTATGTATGTATGTATGTATGTATGTATGTATGTATGTATGTATGTATGTATGTATGTATGTATGTATGTGGATACATTTATCTCAACTTTCGAAATTATTTATTCCACGATTGCTATGAAAAATCCTGTGATCTTTCTACGTACGTTTACTAATACCATAGATCGTAGATTATAATAAAGATACCTACTTGCTTCTTGCATTAAAGCTCGCACGCCATTATCGTAACTCGAGGTCTTCCGTGGATAACGGAAATAGAACTGTCGTAGGCGTTCGTTTATGCTCGCGTCAACGCTCTTACACCTTTAATTACGAGATAATTCAGTAAAACGTAGACGAACTTCCTACTTTTTCTTTTTATAAAAAACGTAATGATTCATATATATAAAATCATTTATACCAATGATAAGAATTAGGTCGAATATGATTGAAAGATAATTCGTATTATTGACAAAATAAATGAATTTTCAAGTTTGAGCTTCTCCTAACGCAAAGTAAACCAAAAAATTTGACTTCGTCGTATATCGAACGAACGATAATAATATTTTCTGTTTGCATTAGCTCAGCTAGCTTCTTAAGTTTAACAGTTCCTTTTGACAAGAAGAAGGAAAAGACAAGCTGTTCGCTCGTTTATCTTTCCCACAGACGGACCCGAGAGAACGATAACGCTACGCTTATCGACACTTCCGCAAATCGATTAGGTGTGAGAACGAGAGTGAGAAGGATAGAGAAAAAAGACAGAACGAAGAAGAGAAACAGATAGATAGATAGATAAAAAGAGAGTAAAAGAAAAAGAGAGAGACGGTGGCGAGTTATCGTTGTATATGAATGCGTACATATGTTTGTGTATATATACATACATACATATATATGAATATGTATAAGAGAGTGCACAGAATGCAGCAAGCATAGCGCGGCTTCTTCTTTCGAGAGCTTAACGATCCAACCGTGGCTCTAAAGTACTTATACATATAAGTACATATGTACCTACGTGGTACGTTAGTTAGTCAGCTGATATTAATATGGTCATAATTGAAAATTCCATACTCGCTATAATGAGAGACAGGTATATTAAAGTAATTAAATAATTCAAATTCTTTCATTTATATGAAGAATTATTTTTCATCTTTGTTTGTTCGTTCTTTTTTTTTCTGTTATTGTCGGAAACTTGATTCTCGAATAAACTACAGCTTCGATCGATCTCTTTTATCGATGCGATATTATTCTATATCGATCGAAAATTTTTTTACTATTCGACTTTTGTTTTTCTTCAAAGAGAGAGAACGATATACATATACATATACATACATACATACATACATACATATATATATATATATATATATATATAGTAGAGAAAGAGAGGGTAGCATTGTGTATTTCGGTACACTCGCGGGTCAAACGGGAAGGGCCGATCAAATCGATAATTGGAAAAAGGCTCGTTGTCACGGCAAACCAGTCACAGATATCCATTTATACATACGTATATGGAGCCGCGTTGATAAAGGGCTTATTCACGGAGCTTCGAAAGATTTTCAAGAGACAATGATCGTGCGTGGGCCTGTCGACAAAAGTGAAAGCGATAAAATTATTCGTTCGCGCGAACAATCGGCGTAAACGAGCGCTTCGATTTTTACCACAACTTTTTATTCTTTATAAACTTTTTTTTGCTTGTTTTGTTTCTCCTTTTCTTTCTTTCTTGCTTTCTTTCTTTCTTTTATTTCCTCTCTTTCTTTCTCCTTTTTCCTTTTATACTTTTCTTTTAAACTCTTCTCCTTAGACGGAGGAGCACGTATATACTAAAAAAAAACTTCGACTTGACTCTTGAAACGATTCACATTTTTTAATAAATAAACATAGACAGACCTTTTTTCTTTTTCCATTTAATAATATGTTAATTGTCAAACAATTTACGAGTTTCTATATCATTGTCGATATTCGTTGTATATTAAAATACAAAAAAAAAAAAAAGAAAGAAAAAAAAAAGATACCGATCGATTCCCTTAAGGTTAAGACAATGATCGAGACTAAAAGCTCGAATCGAGGAAGTTTTCAAACGGGTAGCGAAACAAACGACGGGAAGATCGTCTCTCAGGTTCGAGACAGGCGAAGAAAGGTCGAAGGGCAAGAGAGTCCGATATTGCCGTTTGTACACCCGAGGCGAGAGGACTCATATCGAGTCGACGACAATGTTCCCCCATAATGTCGACAGTAGAGCATTGTCCGCTATTGCCGTACGAAGGATATCTTTTGCCAGTCGCGTGCAAGAATCGCGCAAACCACCCTTCGTGTGTGCGAAGCATCGAAGAAGAGACCCTCCACGATAGAGATATATGTACGTTACCCTGACGGACCTTTAATTGTTCCTTTTATTTATTTTCACACCTACGGGATACATTTATATCTTCTTTTTTTTTTTTCTTACACTCTTTCGACTCATTGTTATTTCTGATTCGCGATGAAGTTGATAAAAATTAGGAAGAAACGATTAACCATTGATAATTAACGATCAACCGATTTATTAATTTCCTTTTCAACGACATCGATAAAACCTACATTGTGCAAAAGAAAGAATATATGTAACGTTCTGTAGATCGATTCATAGATTCTACGAGAAAAGAAATATATAAATATTATAGATATTAATTTACATGAGATCGAACTTAATTGATGAACAAAAGAAATGTTATATTATTATACGATATATATTATATATCTGTGATAAGAAATATTATGTTTAGATATATCAGATTACGTGGATATATTTTAATCGATTTGCATATTTAGTTGGGAGATTTATTATTGTAAATTAATGAAATAGTATTGTAGGTAGACGGAGAACTTTCAAGAGTATTTTAATAATCAAATACGACATCAACGTTCCTATTGTTTGACTTTTCGTTATCCAAGTGACACAATGGTAGGATAAGAAGTAAGATCATTGGACGATCTCGAAAGGAAAGTCGTTGCGAGGTACGCGTGTGCTCGACTCGAATACATATCGCCTGTCGAATCAGCGATCGGCACCGGTCCACCAACGAAGGGACCATTCCTCACAATTAGCATCGATTCACGTGACGTACCGTCCATACAACACGTTCGTTTCGTTCGTCGCGTCAGAATGATCGTACCCATCATCATGGATGCGCTAGCGGACCCTCAACTTGGATAATTATTTTCCGATTATGATTGATAATCTTTGAGAATAAGAGACGAGAGAAGATACACGAGGCGGTCCACGTTCTTCGAGGTTATCTATCAACTCGAACAAAACCGTCGAACTAATAAGCTCTCACGCGATGATCCTTTTACACCATCTCAAATGCAAAAGTTTTATTCTTTTATTGTCGAAGAGAGGAAGTAGTATGTACATATATACGTATATAAATATATCGATCGTATCAATGATCAAATCTTTAGCGAAACGTTTGTTTTTCTTTCTTGTCACTTTTTTGTATGTCTGTTTCTCCCTTGTAATATCACGCCTTAGTTCTCGATCAATTTTTTATTTTCAAACCCTCACGAAACTATTGAGTTTTACGAACTTTTTAAATTTTTAGTTTTGATCGTAACATCGATTAGTATATATTCCACGTTATTAAGGAAAAAATGAATTAATGAAAAAAAAAAAGAAAGAAAGAAAGAAAGAAAAGAAAACGAAACAAAACAAGGAAAAAACAAAACGAAAAGAAAAGAAAAGGAAAGAAAAGGAAAAGAGGAAAATAGAGAAAAGAATAACGGGTTGAGTAAGAATCGTACGATGAAATAACGCGACTCGATGTATGTACGTGCGTGCCGCTCGTGCGAGAGTGGTTGATCCTTCCAACCTCCCTCGCCACTAACCCTCCTCCCTCGTAGCCCTCATAGATACATTTATGATATATTCCAGTCACACGCGTCCACCACCGGTGGTGCCCTCCTACGCGCAACGTATTCATCGTATGTAACTCGAACGGGACTCTATAAAATACTACCCTTACCCCGATTTTGTTCAGCCGAATAACTTATTGTAGCCTGCTCTATTTTGATACGGCAACGGCATGCACGCCGAGCGACCGCGTACGTTGAATACCGAAATATCGTGTCTATGTACGATCAAACAAAGTGGAATTCGATTTCGTCTTTCTCAAATGTTAGATGTCCTAAAACCTTGACGAATATTCTTATTTACATCTATCGACAAATCTCAAACATCCACCCATTGATTCATCATTATCATTTTGATGCATAACGTTAACGTTGAATAAAATGCAAAATGCATCTCTAAATAATACGCACGTACGTGCAGCAGCGTAGCGTTTCTACGTTTGTATATTCTACGTTAGAATATAATATAAATAGAAGTATATACTTTTTGTCACTCTCTAATATCGATGAAGTATCTGAACATTCGATCTATATTATTAAAATCCGATCTTATCTAGACAAGATATAATAAAGATCAATTGGGATGTTAATGTAGGGGAGAAGGGAGGTAGAGGACCACCAATTCCTCTGTTTCTCGTTTCTTTTCTTTCTTTCTTTTTTTAATTGTTTTTTTTTTTTTTTTTTGAATTTTCGAACAATATATCTGTGTAGGTAGGTACTTGTGATGATGAGACTAGCTAGCCAAGCTCTGGATGTGAACGAAGAATGCTCGGCAGGACTGCGCGATAAAAGGACAACAAAACGACGTAGAGCGTCGCGATTAACTGAAACAACCGAGCCGACAATGGAGTAATCAGCGAGCTTTTCGACGGCCTGCCTTCTCTACCAACTCGTCATCCTTTCTCTCTCTCTCTCTCTCTTTCTCTTTCTCTCTTTCTCTCTCTCTCTCTCTCTCTCTCTCTCTTTCTCTCTCTCTCTCTCTGCTCTCAAGCACCGTCCCATCGCGTAGTCGAAGCTGCCGTTGTTGTCGCTTCAGCAATCGCAACGATGATGCTTCGTCCATTGTCGAGCGCTATTGTTTTCTTCATTGTGCGCATGAACTGCAGCACAACCCTGGCCTAGTACTCTCTCTTCCTCTCTTTCTCTCTCTTTCTCGTTTTTTCAAAAATAATTTTTGTCAATTGAAAATCACCTAAAAAAACTAAAGGCTCCTTTCTTTTATTCGAGAAGAATGACCCGTCCATTTTTTATCGTTAATTTTAAAAGATACTCGTTCGTTTAAAATGAAAAAAGAAATATATATATATATATATATATATATATATATATATATATACACACATATATTCCAATAAAGGAATCTGTTCTATCGACTTTGAAGAGACACGTTTGCAAGACGATATTTCGAAAGCAAGAAACCAAATGATGAGACAAGGAAGCTGGATTGTTTCATTGATGAGCGAGCATTCAAGGGCGTAACAGGGACTAGCGAGAGAGAGAGAGAGAGAGAAGGAGAAGGAGAACGATCACGCTACAGCGTTTGCAGATCCGCCGACAACCCTCTTTCGAAGCACGCTGCACGATGAATGGTATAATCAGCGGTCGTGTGGCCACCCCATTGCCGAAGAGAGGAAGATAGCCGATAATCCTGAGAGAACGAGAAAGATAGAGAGAGAGAGAGAGAGAGAGAGAGAGAAATATATATATACAGAGAGGCAGAGATATCTTCTCTCCTACTTGTTCTTCTGCTTCACGCATCAATTGGATTCCAAAAGAGTCCAAACGATTTTGGAAAATCACTTACACCCACCCTCTGACACTTATTCTCTTTTTTTCTCTCTCTAACTCTCTAACTCTCTCTCTCTCTCTCTCTCTTTCTTATTCACACACACTATTTCCTTTTCAACGTATTATCTCACCCGTAAAAGATCTTATCTGTCCACACGAGTTTAGATCTCTCCTAGATAAGGTCACCCTCCTAGAAAAAGATTTTCTCTTTCCTTTTTTCTTTCTCTTTTTTTCTTTCCATTCTCATAGAGGTGGAGAACGATACAGAGAACTAATTGAATCCACTCGTATACACTTACTTATATATTACATTGAAAGTTATAGAAGCGTATCGGTGAGAGATCAAAACTAGAGTTCCCCTTTTCTTATTTCGCATGTCAAACGATAAAATTCATGCACACGCCCGCCCTTTCCCTTAACTCCCCTTTCCACACCCCTTTGGATCAAGCGAGAAACGCTTAACGAGGCTACGATAAAGGATCTCGTAGAATAACGAAGTACGCTGTTGAATTTCGGTGATTAGTAGCGTTATGGGGTATCTATGAGGGGTTGATTATTGTTTAATGAAATTTTCTTCCTCCGTAGGATATTTGTTAACGAATCCTCATTAAACATTTTTTATGAAACTTTCTCGAAACAAATCGATGGATGTGTGTTTTTATTCGTTAGAAAAAAGAAAAGAAAAAAATAACGAACGAATACCGACAAAATTATCTCCTCAAAATAAGAACGATATTAACAAGCAACCTCGAAAACCAAGTCTGAATATTATTTGCCGTGGGGATGAATGTATTCGCACTTTCCGGAAATTTGACTGCTGACTACGGACACTGCTTTATAGTAGATGGTTTTCTCCAGCATCGAAGACGTTACCTCTTGCGAGCGGTCCCTCTCTCTTGTCTCCCCATTTTATACCTATACTCTCTTTATCGCCTTATCACTCGAAATGTCTTCAGCTTCAACGGTAGAGAGCACCCGGCCCCTCCCCCTTTCTTTCTCCCCTCCCTCATCTTTTTTCCTTCCTTCCCTCTTTTCCCCGAGCAATCTCAATCTTTACGGCAAGACAGCGCCAGCTCTGATAACATTTATTACACGAACCGTTTCTTTGCTCGAATCGTACTGATGACTGTGAATTAAAGAAAAAAAAAGAAAGAAAAAAACATAACCTTTTAAATATCAAAAGAGAGCTAGGAGATGTTGTTTAATCGTGTAGGAATAATTTCGATATATATATATATATATATATATATATATATGTATGTATGTATGTATGTATGTATGTATGTATGTATATATCTATATATAAAGAAAAAGAAGAAGAAAAAAAATATAAGTCCTACGAAATATGCACGAAGAATAATTGGTATTGTCTCAAATCGGTCTAGGCCGATGGTTAAAAAGTGAAAGAAAGGTTGGAAAATTGGTCGTGGTTGTAGGATAATCTGTAGGAGAAACGCGGCCGCACAAACACTCGAACAAACGTCTCTGAGATAGATCCATTGAGCTAGTTGCAAAAGTGTTAGAAATAATGGATAAGAGAAAGAAATGAAATAGGAAGGAGAAGGAAAGAGAAAGAGAGAAAGGAAGAAAGAAGAAAAACGCCAGGATCGTGTCTAAAAGAATATACGTGATTTTGTCTATGTATTTCTGTCTATATGCGTACGTGAGAGAAAAAGAGGAAGATAGAGAATGAGAAAGAGAGAGAGCAAGAGAGAAAACGTTCCTGGTCCACCTGTTGCATGCGCTGGTATCCTCGATTCGCCATGTCAACGAAGGAGCCAATCGTGGGTGTCCATTAGCTGTGCACGATGGTGGGAGCAGAAGGATTCGTCTGGTTGGCCGTCGGAACAAACTTTTCCCACGTCCCACGGGAGTCGGGCCACTCGACGCTCAGCGGATCCCGCGGATTCGCCCCGAACTCCTCTCACCACCGGCAACCTACTCTCTCACCGATCCTGCCACAGTCCTTGCCACGCTCTCGCTACGATCCGCGATTGTCTCTCGACGTCTCGCGTTTCAAATTTACCTGTCGTCCCTTTTCGTTTCGTTAATCATCCTGGAAACTCCTTAGGACTCTTGGAATGACCATCGTCGTCTTTGTCGTGAAGTGGAGACTCAAATTAAACTTGATCGATCTTAAGACATTGTTATCATTGTAAGAGAGACATTATCGTTGAACGAAAAAGATTTATTATATATTTTTCAAAAGCGTTCGCATGTGTTTAGAATTTTGGTGGATATCGGCGGATGAAATCGCAAAAAATCGATATGGATGCATCTGGGAATTCTTTTGAGGGACGTATGATTTGATTAGTAATTGTCAAAAAGAAAAAAGAAAAAATAAAGAAAAAAATAAAGAGCAAAAAGGAAAGAAAGAAAGAGAAACGAGAGAGAGAGAGAGAGAGAGAAAGAGAGAGAGGGTGTTTGTGTTAGTTTTCTTATTTAAATGCAACGAAAGATAACCGCTAAAATGTGCATCGATTCGATTCCAAGTTGTTAAGTTGTTACGCGCGAGTCCGCGATTCGAGTTACGCGGGAATTCGAACGGAAGAGGAAATACCGTCGGAATGTCGTCGAAAACGCTTCACAACGAGCATATTAAGAGACCGATGAACGCGTTCATGGTATGGTCTCGTGGACAGCGACGAAAAATGGCACAGGAAAATCCGAAAATGCATAACTCCGAAATTTCTAAACGGCTTGGAGCAGAATGGAAGCTACTAAGCGAAAGTGAAAAGCGGCCCTTCATAGACGAGGCTAAGAGATTAAGGTAAGTCTAAGAGATTAAGCTAAGAAAAAAAAAAAATATATAATTCATTAAAATAAAATTTAAATTCGTTCGAACAATACGAAAATTAGAATTATTCATTGATGTTTTTTAATTGGAAAGAAACAAAAATTTCAATGTTTCTTCATGAATAGAATTTTAAAAGCATATTAAAATGTTTTTTAATACGTACAAATTATAACTTAATTACTTGCACGTACACACACGCGCGCGCGCACTCGAGCGTGTACTTGAAATTATACCGTGTAAGCTTCGTAAATCAAAACTTACACAATATAATTTCAAATCGATTGATAAGAAATGATAAAGAATTCATTGAAGTGTCTTTTGAAAATCAAATCGATTTCGATTCTTCTATTTCTATTTAATCGACTCTCGTTCGTTCAAGCGAGTACAATTAAAAAATTAGGTATCGTTTTCAAATCAACGAAAAGCTTTTTCTCCGCCGAGTCTAATTGCTCTTTAGACATTACGAACACTTCACCAAGATGATCCCATTGAGACGTATCTATAAATGCTATGGGGTTGAAAAATTAGGAAGGGGAACGAACGGGCTCGTAGTTCATAATACGGTACATTGTTGCTAAAGCTAAGGGCGTGCTACGTTAAGCTAGGGGGTTGAACCAGGAGAATAATAGGGTAGTATTTACAGATGAGAAAGAGGGTAGAGAAAGAAAAAGAGAGAGAGAGAGAGAGAGAGAGAGAGAGAAAGAATGCTCTTAGCTCTTTATTACCGACTCTGAATATTTAATCACTGTTATGAGTTTATTTAGCTATTGGAGATAGGAATTCGACGAATTGGTTTTAGACGTAATAGGAATCTTAAATTACTCTAATGACGTCTCTTCTGCGAGATCGTAAAATTATATAACATCGATTCTCCTTGCATAATGAACCTCCGAAAATCTAAATAATTAATTCATCGGAAGTAAGATCGCTTCATTTCGTTTTAGAAATTTTCGTTTCGTCTTATCGCTGAGGAAGAAGTTGAGAAACTGATGAAAAAAAGAAAAAACAAAAAACGAAAAAGGAAGTGAAAAAATTTGTCAAAAAATAAGATGAAATATTCAAGATGAAATATAACAAAATATTCCTACTTCTTAGTATAAGTGAACCCTATATGCATATGTTAAATTCTGGAATAATAATAATAATAACAATAATAATAATCTAATTCTTCTCTCTCTCTCTCTCTCTCTCTCTCTCTCTCTCTCTCTCTCTCTCTCTCTCTCTCTCTCTCTCTCTCTCTCTCTCTCCATTATTCCACGAATACGTCGTCGATTCGCCTTCAATCGAAAGTGTTCGTTTATTTCGTGGATCCGCCTAGCGAAACGCCGCGAAAGCAAGGTAGGGATAAGCTAGCGAGAATTCCATGGGGGAGTGTAAGCGTCGAATTCGCTTTTCTCGCTGGCGCGGTTATGGGTCTGATAAAATGAAAAGAGGAATTATAAAAGTCCGCTGCGTACTCCTCAATGCGAAACGCGGATCGTTTCCTATTGATCGGCCTTATCTCGTGCACCGATCCGTTCCGCGAATCTACATTTCACTTTTCGCGATATCGAGAGACGAACGAAGAAGGTTGGTAGGATGAGGAGAAGAAGGAGAAACGAAATTTCGAGGAACCGCCGGTTATATCGACGAATTTCACTTGATTTCCGTACGAGTGATTCTTGATAGAATTTCACGGATGAATTTCGTTAGAATTTGAAAGCAAAGTTCGACGTTACCGTGAGAAACTATCCGAGAGAACTTCGATCTATCTTATAGAAACAGACACTATACCTATCTACGTCGAGATAATTAATATTTACTTTACCGTCTGGCATATGAATGGAAAAGTTAAAAAAATATAATAGAAAAACAAAATAAAAAAAAAAGAAAGAAAGGAAAAACAAGAAAAAGATACCAAAAAAAAAAGGAAAGAGAGAAAGAAAAAGGAAAAAAGAAAAAAAAGGGATAAAAAGCGTGGATGTCCACGTGAAATTTGGAGTGGAACGCGTAAGAGCGAATCCGCTTTTCTGCCGGATGCCATGGAGAAGGAGGAAGAGAAGGACGATATCGGTGGTGGTGTCTGATGACGATGGTGGTGGTGGTAGTGGTGTGGTGGTAGTAGTAGTAGTAGTAGTAGTAGTAGTGGCGGTGGTAGTAGTGGTGGTAGTCGTGGTGGTGGTGATGGTGGCGATGGTGGTGATGGTGGTGGTGGTCGTCGTAAAATAAAGAAGAGAAGAAGGGCTACGATAAAGTCGTTCTCTTGGAGCCGCTTCTCGATATGACCGGTTGGTGGTAGTAGTAGCTCCTGCTTCCCGTGGAGCCGTGCTGTCACTGGCCCGACGTAATCTGTCCGTTCGTTCACGGCGACTCACAATGTGGCCCCCGAGATAACAAATAAAGCCCCATTGTCGCAATTGTGTGGATTTAAAAGGATTTGCGCTCCTCGTCCCGCGCTCTCCATCTCGTCTCGCCTCCACCACCCCCTCCCACCCCCTTTCTCTTCTTCCTCTTTCCTCCTTCTGCCGCCTCTATGCTGCTGTTGCCCGTCCAACGATTCACCGTCTCTTTCTCTACCCCTTCTCTAGCTCAGTACCTAGTCCCGCGATTCGCTCCTTCTCGACGCTCCTCTTTACGCTACCAAAAAGGATCTTATATCGTAGATATATATACGCTTATGTAGGTATACGTATATAACACGTACATACGTATAGCAAATACATACACCCGTATGTACATGTGTATGTACCATGCCGTTGAAGCTATCGGTATCTCTCTCTTTCTCTTTCTCTCTATTTCACTGGAGATATCCACACACCTTTATATTTCCTTTTGCTTCGCCTAATACGAGTTGTCATACAGACGGGACAGTGTTAAGAATTTTCCATCGACAGACTCACGATCCCACGTTCTTGGAAAGAATTAATATAATCGGCGTACGATTTCAACGTGAAGAATTCGTCTGGTTAATCGAGGGTACCGTACTACCGAATTAACTCACAATCAGAGACTAATTGATATTGTTTCTTGTTACGGCAGAAACCGCAGGGTGAAGCTTATGTCGACCGGAATGATATAAAGCGTTGTTTATCGTCGCTGAAAGTCCCGATGCCGATGAAGAGGAAAGGGGTGTGGGGAAAGGGGTGGTGGTTGCGCGGCTGCCCGGAGAATTGCCGTAGAATTGTAAAGATTACGCCCCGATGTTTATGCATTTATGCTGAATTATTGTCGGCGCGGCTTTACCGATGTTTATGCTGATTTACGCTTTGTGCTATCTGCCGGGACACATTGTCCCGGAATTATTATTCTGCCGCCTCTCTCCTGCATCCTCCGTCATTCTCTCGCGCAATTCGCGTCGGTAAAGCGACGGCAAACTTCGAAATTTCAAATTTACTCGTCCGAACGGAAAATTTTGTTTGATTCGACGAAGAGGAAACAAAAGAAGAAAAAAAAGAAAAATGATAACAATTCGATTCATCAGATAATATTCTCAACAATCGTCATTCATTTTTCCAAGGATTTATTCGTTTTTTAACATAGAAACGAGAGAGAGAGAGAGAGGGAGAGAGAGAGAGAGTAAGAGAGAAAGGGAGAGAGCAAGCTTTATTTCTATCTTTCTCTCTCTCTCTCTCTCTTTTTGCACAACGCTTTTCCCCCATTGTCCTCCTTCTTTCCGACAAAATTCCTCGCGAAGAAGCCGCGAAAAAAGTAGAAGCAAAAAAGAGAAGGAGGAAGCCCTTTCGGTACGAACACCTATCTCTCCTTCGCTTTCTTTTATCTCCATGGAACGGAGCATAAATAAGGACTGCGTTTGTGCGCCGCTTGGGTACATAATGGAGTATTATGTGATGGAGATACGAAGAAGGCCCTCTACGTTGATGCAAGCACAGGGTGTGTGTACAAGATATTTACTACAAATACTCGTGTCGGCCCTATCGCGTCTCGGCGTAACGATAATACGTCCCTTTATATGGATAACAGTCTCGAAAAGAAGAGAGAAGGAAAGAAAAAGAAAATAGAAAAAAAAATATCTAAAATTGATTCACCAGAAAGTTTCATTGATCTTTCCAACTTAAGTAATTATTTATTAATCTGAAAATTATTCGAAAGGACGATCATCGTCCGTCGCGTAGATCAGAAGCACGATTAGAAGTACTCGTTAATAAAGCTTTATCGTTAATTATATCATCCCTAAACCGGAGCGGACAAAGTCTGCTACTTTAATCATGCCTGATTTAAGTCCGATTAACGTGTTGCGATGAAAAAAAAAAAAAAAAAAAGAGACAACCTGAAAAAAATCGTTAATATCACACATTTAATCGTTGAGTTTGATAACTTCGCTTACGAACAACATCTGTTTCAGAGCCCTACACATGAAAGAACACCCGGACTACAAATATCGACCACGACGGAAACCGAAGAATTTAGTGAAGAAAGAAAATAAATTCGGTTTTTCAATATCGCCATTGATGTCGCCCGGTGATACCCTCGGCAACATATCTCGTGGTCTTTTACCACCGTTGGCACCACCTTCGCATCATCATCCTTTGATAGGTCACGACGATCTCAAGATACCTCGTTTCTTTCCGCCGTTTCCGTATCCCCTCTATCCGATTCAACACAAGTTGGGTGACGAATTGAACGGTGGTAAATTGGCTGCGGATTTGGCCTTCCAAGCTCTATACGGTGGTAGCACGTTTTATTCGAGTCACCAAGCGGTATCCTGGCCAGGATTACCGGCGACGACGTGTCTCCAAGCTAATTGTGGTTGTCCTAGTCCACCGAAGGATCCGAAAAGGACGTATTTGCCATCGAAGTTGGAAGAGAGATCCTTTCCCAGTCCGGGTAAACACGAGGACGAAACTTTTCCGATCGAGCGTGGTGATACTACCATTGAAGAATCTCGTTACAGAAAGCTAGAGGACGAAGGATTAACTTCGACGTTGGAAAGGCATCAGGAAGAAAGATCGAGAGATCGTTTTTCATCCTCTTCTTCCTCATCGCCAACCGATCGACCAGAAAGAGCGTCTAGTACGACATCGGCAACGACAACGAGTACGGTGACCAAAGTAGAAAGCGTCTTCTCCGTACAAAATCTTACATCACCTAGCACGAATTTGACGTCCCATCGAAGTCACGTCATATGAAGACCGCTGCCGGTTCTCCCGGACCTAAACTTCCGGGGGAACCTTCTACCAACCGGTTGGCCGACGGCAACCGATTGGTGGAGAATACCACCGATGCTTTCGCCGATCCCACAAGCTAGTGTCGCTAATCTACCATCGGCTAACATCAAGGACGACGATGTTCACTTTCAGGAAGAACATCAGAGAAATTCTGTCGTCTCTAGAACTACCGGGAGGACTGGCTTGCACGTCGGTGCCGCGCAATGAGATCTTCTTGAGAAGTATCATTAGGTGGACGAGTCAAGTGCATTTACCGGAACGTGATCGAAATGCTTTCAGACTTCTTTTCCTTCTTTTCTTTTAACGTGTTAACGTTAATTTATGATAAATCTAAAAGCAGTGATATTACGTCAATTTCATTTCTCCTACGTGTTGTTTATCTCAGCTCTAATAAAAACAAGACATAATCGACAAGTCTCGCTAAAGAACGTTATATCCCAGGTAAGATGGCCGAAATTATTCAAATTTCGTCGCGACGCTTAACAATTAATAACATAACATGGAACGATGGAACGATATGAATTCGATATTTAAATCGACGAAAGGCCGAAAGAATTCGACGAGTTAGCTTCGAAAGCAAAAGTTAATTAAGACAATCTCAACGAAGAAGAAAAAGAAGAGGAGAGAACAAAAAACAGGAAAAAAATCGACGACATATCTCTCCCACCCTAACCCCTCTCAGTCGCCCATTGCAAATTTCGTGAAAAACATTTCCTTCTTTCAAAGCCACCTAGTGAGTTAGATAGTCGAAATCGATAACACGGCGTTACGAAAATCCCACAAAGGGATACGGTACT
>NC_057693.1:4185774-4219552 GCF_014466175.1 Vespula pensylvanica
AAGTTTGAAACAAAGTTGAAAAAAGATTTTTAAAGAGAGACAGGGAAGGAGGGAGGAAAGAGTAGAAGATAGAAAGAGGTAGGACAGAGAGAAGGGTGACAACTGCTAGCTTGGACAGAGAAATCTAGGAGGCTCTCTCCATTAGTATTCGCGGAAGTGCTCCTCGCCCGATTGTGGAAGGTATTGTCGAGGAAGAATGTCCTCGTTGTCGAGTTCCCCTTGCCCCGCAAAAGAGCCCAGCAGAAAGTAGAGGAGGAAGGGGAACGGGGAAAGAGATAGAGTGATTTTACGCTAAGGAGTCACGAATCCAACTGAAATGTAATCACTTTGGAAAATAGAAACTCGTACGTTCTCGACAATGTCAATCGCGATTTGTCCAGGAACGCTTTCGTTTCTTTTAACGTATCACCAACAAGTAGTTGGTTCAGTTTTGTTTCCGACATTGAGAAGAAGAAGAAGAAGAAGAAGAAGAAGAAGAAGAAGAAGAAGAAGAAGATCCATCGAGTAAAGTTTCGATCGGCGATAGAGAAAGAGATAAAGAGAAAGAAAAAGAAACGTTTCGATGCAAGCAGATATTTTAATTGCGTCGTTCGCCGTTTGTACTAAGAGAGGGGTAGGTTCTAGTTCTGTTAGTGGTGGTAGCGATGATGATGAAGAAAAGAGATCCTGGATACTGTTCTCGATTTTACACAGACTCATAGAGACAGAGATAAATGGATGGAAAGGAAGAGAGAAAGAGAGAAAAAGAGAAAGAGAAAAAGAGAGAAAGAGAGAGAAAGAGAGAGAGGACGCACGGCACGATCGTTTGATTGCGGAAAATGACGGGCGGTGGTGCGAGTGGAAGTTTTGAGTGGGCGTCGGTCCTGCAGACAATGAGGCATTCAGGCCGGTCATTGTCAGGCCGACAACTGCGTTACAGTAGACAAACCCGAAATCACCGGCGCTATCGCCGTCCCAGATCCGATTATGCGAATAATAAAAAGCGTAGCAGGGGACGTATAGGAGGAGAGGAAGGGGTTGGAGAGGTGGAGAGAGAGAGAGAGAGGTGATGAAGGGAAAGGAGAACACGGGGCTACCAAAGGATAGTGGGTTCGACAATAACGCCGATGGTGTGCACGGTACTTCGAAGTTGCGCCTATGCCAACGCGTTCCCCACCGATATTTAGCTCTCGCAGTTTTTCAGAAATAACGATACTCGCTCTCTCTCTCTCTCTCTCTCTCTCTCTCTCTCTCTCTCTCTCTCTCTCTCTTACTCTCTTTTCTCAACTAACTTTTCCCTATGAATCGCTTGAAAACGATGATAAATATAATATTGCAACGGTATCATCCTATTCAAATAATTTATTTTATCCACGAGCTATAAACGAAGTATAGAATACTAATTAGAGAATACAAAGTCGTTTATCTCTAAGAAAAGAAAGTTAATTCTCTAAGGATTTGGAGAACAATAAAGACCGAGAGTAAAGGACGACTGTAATTATTCAAAGATATAAATATACATAATGTGTGTAGATATATATCTTAACAAAGACAATAGACACAGGTAAACGCCGATATGAATACGAATGGGACATCTTGAAGACCGATCTACCAAGAGTTTGCCTCTTCGACTTCGATAATGTCGATCGTTATCGACTTAATGCGGGTTATTATACCTGTCGATAAGACCGGATCGTTGTTCAAAGAACAGTCGAGGTAGAGCACAATTATGCGTCGAACTAGGGTCGTCAAGTCCGACAAAGTTGGAGAACTTGCTTAATTAGAAACGGTAGTCAGAAGCTGCCTTGCATTGTCCGGTTCTGTTGACTTCCGGCCACCCTTCACTCTCTCTCTCTTTCTCTCTCTCTCTATTTCTCTCTCTCTCTCTCTCTCTCCTGCTCGCTCTTTCTCATCCCTCCTTACAACCCTGAGAGAACGCGGCCGAGTGCTGATTGTTTCATTGTTTCCCAACCCCACTGTCAAATGCCAACGCATTGAATGGAAGTTATTGTTGTTTCAGGCCGCGTGGTAGACAAGGCTTTTCAGGAGAGTCCGATAGTCCTACCACTAAATGCCATTCCATGAACGAGGTGTCGACCTCGAAAGACGACGGCGAAACGAGCGCTTTTCGTCTTGCTATTTCACAGAAACGGTGTTACCGTGGTTCCCGTGGTAAACATTCAATGTAGACGTACAGGAATTCTCAAAAACGATCATATTACACATAATTATATTCGATCATTCTCGACTTTCTTCCTAAATGTTTCTATCCGAATGAATCTAATTCGATTTATGGACTAAGAAAATATAGTATATTCGGCCACGTTACATTGCAACACGATAGATAGAAAATATTATAGCAACAAGGGTGTCGAGACCTTTCCCTTTATCTCGATATTTTTCATCGACTCGAACGATAACTCGAGGCTCGACTAACCCCTCCCTGATGGTGTACGGTCCACAACGAAAACTAGTAAAATACTAGCCGAGCAACATTTCACGAACGAACCGCAGCGTGACCGCCGCGAACGATAGGATCGTCGCATTTCCCGTGGACGCTCGTATATAAGGTAAACTTATGTCAAACGTAAATTCCCCTTGGACTATCTTATCGCTAGTACGGTTTGCATGCTACCGATAGAGACCATGGCCAGACATTATGCGAAATTGAAAAACCGAAAGAGCCAACGCCACGTTTCCCGATCGATGAACTTCCGGTCAGTACGATCGACGATCTTAAAGACCGAAAGATTTATCTTGATGACACGTCGTCGTAAGTTCACTGGAGAAATCTCATAAAGATTCTCAATGTTTCATCCTATTTTAGTCGCACGACTCTATAGAATTCAGTCTTTTTGTTTACTTAAACAATTTAATATCTTAATTCTATTTCTCTCATTGGAAAGCACACGAGGAGGAAAGATCTTTCCCCTAAGCTATCTCTAAAGGAGATTCTCGACCTTTTAAAGAAATAAGTTCAAAGAATCGTGGCAAAGGGAGAAAGGCGAAAAAATAGGGAGGAAGGACCATTCCGAGGACACTTCATCACGATTTAACGTCATAAAAGTCGAATAAGGCCCGGTCCTCGTAATGCCCCGACACCTTCTCGCAAGGATTGGAAACAAAATGTCGTAAAATATCAAAACGGTAGCACGCCGGTAACGCCGACTCCCTTTTTTTCCCTCTTTTTTCTTCCTTTTTTTTTTTGTACCCACCCTGAACTCGATGACTCCAAGTACCATCTAGGACGTATATAAAATCGAGTATGGTAGAAGGGCGAAAGGAGTGGGTGGGGAGGTGGGGCTAGGCGAGACGGTAAATATAAATAAAAATGGAAAGCCGGCCATAATGGCCGGTAGAAAAGCATGACGCATACCCCAATCCATGGCTGTTTCAAATTGATATTTCGAAAGTGCTACCATGATCGTCGCACGTTCAAAAGTATCGCTTCGTAGCCCTTTTCTCTCTCTTTCTCTCTCTCTCTTTTTCTCTATCTATCTATCTATCTCTCTTTCTTATCATCCGCTTTCCCCGTTTTCTTTTCACATTTCTCTCTCTTTCTCTTTCTCTCGATGTCATCGCGATTCGTGCGTCAAAACTGATTTTATTTCCTCTCACCGATTCTCAGCAGCAATCCCGACTTATCGCCCAACCGGATGGGCAATTTCTTTACCGCAGCTGGAAAAATCGAACCACTGTTCTTGAAGAGAAAAGAGAAAAATAAAAAAAAGAAGGTGGTAAAAGGGATCTCGATATACCACTTACTAAACGGCAAAATCAATTTTAGAAAATTCGATACTCGTAAGGATCAGTTATATGCAGTTACATTCGTGAAATTTCACGATTATCGTCTCGCTAAACGAGTAATAACTATCTCTATCTACTCCACGTATATAATATTTTATATATATCGACGATCAAGGAATATTTACAAACACGCAATATCGTTACAGTTTCAACTACGATCTAATTTTCTTTAACTGGAACTATAAAAATGGAAATGACGGACGTTAGTCGCTATCGTTGGAAAATTTTTCAATCATTTTTATTCGAGCAATTATCTGAATAGAATTTGATATAACTAGATATATAGAAATTATTTCTCAGTGGAAGATGTATCTCGATGTAGGTTCAGAAAAATCCATGCACCGATGAGCATGGAACCGAGTCAAAATATAACGCAACGCTCTTTTTCTCTTCTCCATTTTCTTTTTTTCTCCATCTATCTCTTACGTTCTTTCTCTCTCTCTCTCTCTCTCTCTTTCTCCTCTTTCTATTTCCAGAACCAACAAAGGAAGGATTTGTCGCGAGACGAGATTTCACGGCTACCGACGACAAAACCTTACCTCCCCATCCCTTACCGCACACATATTCGTATACTTTGCGAAGCTTTTAGGCTGTTACAAATGCATACTCGTATGGTTCTTCTCCGTTCAAATTACGAGCAAGTGATTTCTTCGAAAAACGTACAAGTATATTTTTTATTTATTTATTTATTTGATTTTTTTTTTTTTTGGTTATTATCCATTCTAAATAGAAATATGAATAGATATAAATTTTTATTTCGAAACTTGTCGATATATCGCACGATTGAAAAATTATATCTAGCGCTATCATTATCATGAAAATGAAGATCAAGATAATAAACGAGAATAAGACACACGAGAAGAATAATGAGAACAACGACAACGACGTTGAACGAGAAGAACCATTAAGAAGTCGAGTAGAAGGAGAAATGGTGGCTATGGTTAAGATGATTCGCGTCAATTAATCTCCCTGTAAACGAGAGCATTTTCATTTTCGCTGATGCCCTACTCCTCGACCTCGGAGAATAATAATCCATCTTAAATAACCCGTAGGCTGAACTCCGCTGTGGCTTCCTGGGCTGCTGAGCTACCGAGGTACCTCCTTCTCCCTCCCCCCCCCCTCTCTCTCTCTCTCTTCCTCTCACTCACTCTCTGCAAGTACGGCAACTTAGCGAAGGCTAAAGTAATCTCGACGGAAGATTCAATTACTGGCCGTGAGTGCAGCTCGAGATTTAAAAACAGAAATTATGCCCATCGTCAGTCGCATTAGCCGACGTTCGTTCGTTTAGTACGTCCTCCTATAGCTGTCGTCTTCAAATTTCACAACTACGATAAAGAGGAAGGTAAATGGAATTTAGAAAAAAAAAAAAAAAAAAAAAGATCGAAAGATGTTCTATGTCTTTCTTGAGCGATTGAAAATATCAATTGTCGGCGGAACTCGAAAATTACACTTTTCACATGAGCAGAGGTTTGCCAATAAAATCTCATAAAATAATGAAGATAATTATATCTTCGGAAGAATTAAAAAGAAAAATATATTTTTCAACGATAATTCGTTTTTCTTTTTTTAATAATTTTTTTTCCTTTTTTTTTTTTTTTTTTTTTTTTTTTAATTCGACGTCACGTTATATATGATTCAATTTGTACAGATATCAGTCTGACTATTTCAAAGATAGAAATGCAGGTGTGATGAGAATATGAATAGAGGGTCTTTTTGATGACCACCAAGTGAAATTGTTCCTCGATAGATAGAAATGCGTGAAAGTCGGCAGACAAGGAAATGAAACGAACTGCAAGGGCCGCAAAATCGGCAACGGGGAAATGTCCGTGCCTTTGAAGATGGGAACGATAAACCTTTGAAGAGCTTATCCGCACGTCTGCCTTCGAATGGTATTCGCGAGTCGGACCACATCCGAGAGAACGAGCCGTATGAACGAATGAGACGAGCTTCTTTGCTTATGAAAATACGTTGCATTGATGTAATCCTAACTATCTCGCAAAATCTACTTTGATCATCGTCTCTTATCATTCTTCGTTTTAATTAAATATACGATCGAGCAATATTACATCATACCGTATATATATTAATTTGTGAATTTATTGTCTAACAAGTAGATTCTTTAAAAAAAAAAAAAAATGAATATTATACATTAATACATTGAGATTTTATCAAAGAGAATTAAATGAAAGATTCAAACGAGGAAAATTGTAAAAGTGAAGATAATTTTCTCGTAACGCTGAGAGAGACCGTCAATGTCCGATCATCCCATCTATGTTTCTTTCTCTCTCTCTCTCTCTCTCTCTCTCTCTCTCTCTCTCTCTCTCTCTCTCTCTGAGCAGAGATCGGTAGACGACAGAGAATGGTGCCTAAACCGAGATAGGATAGGAGCGAAGCGTGAAGAGGCCGTTATTGTGGGCGCTGACGCGCGTCATTTGATCGAGCACACTATCCAGAGTAAGAGAGAGAGAGAGAGAGAGAGAGAGAGAGAGAGAGAGAGAGAGAGAGAGAGAAGGCAAGTTTGTGTGTGCATCATTTCCCAGCGTGTCCCCTCTGACCCGCGGCTCGAGCTCGCAAACGCTCTGGCAAGTACTCGCGAGAGCGCTTCGAAGGGGTAGCCAAGTTGCGCAACCCTAGCCCGCAACAACAACGACAACAACGACAACAACTACGACAACGACAACGACAACGATGACGACGACGATGACGACGACGACGACGACGACGACGACGACGACGACGACGACGACGACGACGACGACGACGACGACGACTCGCTAGGGTAGAATTTACCCCGCAGGCCGGCCAACCTAATGGAAACAAGAAATTGCGGCAAACAGCGTTACCCACGCTTCGACGCCCCGTAAATATTGCGGGAGGGACCATCACCGAGTCCTCTCCCTTTCCTTCCCCTCTCTACCTACTTTCTCAAAAGGGATAACTATCAAAACGAGATCAACGTCCATTCGATCGACCAATCGACCCAACTTTTTGTTCAACATCTCAATCGATGATCACATATTATGCATATATCTACAAATCAGTATATAAAATGGTTTATGCATTTTTTCTTCTCTCTAATAGTTCTAATTAAATAATAATTGAATACATAATATCAATGTAATTGTTTTAACTACGGATAAAAACGTTTGTTCGGAATAAACAACATTGCTTTCTGGTACGGTTCTCTAAGTTTTTCTTTTTCTTCTTTTTCTTCTCCTTCTTCTATCTCGAAGAAAAGTCTGACGAAGCCACGGCAAACGCGAGAGTAACGGGAAGCCCGTAAATAGGAGAGAGAGCAAACAAACTTCAGGATGCTCGATTATTCTCCGAAGAATTAGGACGGCATTCAGTTGGGTGAAAATCATGGGCGCATTGTCGCGATTCCTTCGAATGCACGGGCCAATTGCCTCTTTTCCTCTCTTCTTCTTCCTTCTTCTTCTTCTTCTCCTCTTCTCTTCTCTTCTCTTCTCTCATCCTCACACTCTTTCTCTCTTTCTCTCTCTGTTTCTATCTCTGTCCCTCTCTCTCTCTTTTCTATCGTCCGTGCGTTTTGTCGACGCGTCTCGTTGAAGCCGAGCAAAAAGTCGGCATTTTGCCGTGCGACCGAATGAGAGTCAAGTTTTCGAATGTCGCGTAATGAGATTAGCTCCACGAGAAACGGTAATCAGGAATAAAAATGCGTCAACCGGCGGCATTTACGCTAACTAATCTCCTTCAGGAGCTTGCCTCTAACAGAGTTAGCCAAGGCGCCTGCCTTTTCCGACGCCTGGCCGGCTTGTTAGCTGGATAATTGGCCATTTTTATGCTAAGTAGTCGCTCGGCTGTTACGGCCGCGTTTTAGTTTCTCTTTATCTCAAGGTTTGCATTTGGAAATGCACGTTTTCGAGGTAAGAAAACGAAATAGACATAGAGAGAGAGAGAGAGAGAGAGAGAGAGAGAGAGAGAGAGACAGAGAGAGAGAGAGAGACAGAGACAGAGAGTACCTTCCCTTCAGTGATATCGCTTTGTCCACAAAACGATCGTCCCTATCAGCTTTCTATTTCGCTTATCTGTTCGTTTGTTTAGTATAGAAAATAAAGAATCAAATTAAATATGAATTTCCCGTGTTAAGTAAATACCTGTTTGCCGGATAATAATTTTCCGTAACTTATAAAGGACTCTCTTTCTCTTTCCCACTCTCTTATAAGATATCTTAAAAAGAAGAGATAATCGATCGGCATTGACGTAGATATATTCATTATTTCATTATCCATCGTATTCGTCGGCTCGTTGACCGTACAACTTTCGTTGAATTTTCACAGATAGATAACTCGAATGATGACGACGTCGGCAATAGAATTACGTTGGTTTATTGGATCGACTCTCGCATCGTAGCGTCGTTCGGTAAAGAAAGAAAAAGGAGAGGAGGAACAAGGCAGGACTTATAACCTGAGAGGGTAAAAAGAGAAGGAGAGAGAGAGAGAGAGAGAGAGAGAGAGAGAGAGAGGTGGGGAGGAAGAGAAACAAGGAAGCTCGAAAATCCATCTAGTGATTTCACAGGCAATTATGTCGAAGCGTCCCGGTGCGGCTGAGTTACTCTTATTTAACGCCAATGTGAGCCGAAAGCACGCCTCGTCGAGCTTGCACCGCGATCCCGTTTGCGCAAAATTGTCAATGATAGAATGGCAGATTGAAACGTCACATTGAACGTCTCGCAGCACGGTTTTCCTTTCTCTCCTCCCTTCGTACTCCCACCCATCGAACGAACGCGCAAAACTTCAACGCTACCGATTCATCGATCTGTCCACGTCGTTTCGCTGCGATCCTGTTGGCGAGCACCGTGCGAAAATTCGCGAGCGAATTTACCGCCCCGTCCGTGTGAAAAATTAGAAATTCTCGCGAACGTGCCTTTAAAATGTCTTCCGAAATCGATTCGGATGAAATCGTTCTCTCCTTTTCTCGAACAGACGACATCATGCGTTCCAGTTTGTTCGTAGATATAATGTAAAAATCATTACTACGAATCCCTAGGAAAAATATATAGAATACTATTTCTATTATTTTCGCTCAACTCGAATGAGACAATATATTAATCCTAATCCGATCTTTTATTATTAAATTTTATCGGACGGTAACGTTTCCGTATCCGTTATATCTATCATATAACTGGCCAATGTCATATAACAAAAATATTTATTTTTTCGAGATTAAAATGTTTCGCGCGCGCGCGCGCGCGAGAGAGAGAGAGAGAGAGAGAGAGAGAGAGAGAGAGAGAGAGAGAGAGAAAAGAAAAGTATCTAAATACCTGTAGTACCTAGATAATTCTCCGTCATATAAAATATTTAACTAAAAGAACAATCAGACTTTGAAGATAGAACTTCGACGATAAGTTAAGCCTTGGCCTATCTAAAAGAAATAGAAAAGTGTCGATAAAAACGTTACGGGAGAAAAATCATAGGATGGCCGATAGCCGTCCGCAAATACGAAGAAACGGACGAAGGGGTATAGGACGTAAAGGTCCGAAAGTTTCCGTGATAAATTGCATTCGGAGAGAGAAGTCTCATCCACCATCCCCGCTCGTAACCCTCCACAAAAGTATCGACGATTCCTCTTCGCGCTGGTTGAATCGAATGAAAAGAAAGCAGCGGTAAGAGAACGATAACTCGATTACCGGAGACCTAGATAAATACGCGAACGAACGCGAGCACCAACTGCGTTTCAACGTTCCATGCTTTTCCCTCTCGTAGTAGTTGGTGAGAAATATCGGAGAAGTGCATTACGCATTTACGAATGTATTCTTTCCGTTATTCTCCTTTTTCTTCTTATCTTTTCATTGTCATACTTCGTTTGTAACAATTGATTTTTCTACTTGAAAGGAAACAATGGATCAAAAGAAAGAAGAAAAAATAAAGGGAGAAAGAGAAATCCAATAATTTCGTTCAAACGTTTTTCCCGATCCAAATCCTTTAGTTATTTCAATAATTATAACGATATTTACAATGGAAATAAAACGTATAGGAGATTAAGAGAGAATATTAGTAGTGATAATAGTAATAGATAATAATAAAAATATTACAATTCAATCGACTTTATCGAGATTGATAAATCGTGTAATATTTTACGACCCGTTATCCTTCTTTTAACTACAAGAAACAACACGGCTCGTGCGAACGTTCTAATCCTGAAAGCTTGTAGGCTTGTAAGGACGAGATTGGAGTGTCGGTGGAAAGCTCCGAGCGATATCGTCTACGCGTTACTTAGCCGCTTTACTCGTTTCGGCCAAGAGTAGAGTTAGATCTAAGAGAGAGAGAGAGAGAGAGAGAGAGAGAGAGAGAGAGAGAGACAGAGAGAGAGAGATGATGTGTTTGTGTGTAGTGTGCGTGTACATGAGAGAGAGAAGGTGGCAAGAGCCGAAAGCCAGAGGCGGATGTCGCGCCGGGCTAAAGTTAAATTAAATCACGGGCGAAGGCAGCTAATATTGTAGTTTATCTGGCGGGACATTAGCGTCGGTGAAATATGCGCCTCTCCTTCGCCCGAACTTAAAATCAAGATTCCCCGAAGTTCAAGCGCGCGACTAGGCTCGCGCTGCTAACTCGCCCAACCACCCACCCATCCTCTCTCTCTCTCTCTCTCTCTCTCTCTCTCTCTCTCTCTCTCTCTCTCTCTCTCTCTCTCCCTCTCGCGTCTTTTCCGTGTTTCCTGCTAAGTCGCGCGTGAAAATACTAATTATTATACTGATTATTAATACGAAAAGTTGCCGAGCCGCTATACTCAACCCCCTTTCGCGTTACTACTACCTGCCGTTTAACGTACTCTTCCAGAGAGGATGAGCAAGATGACGTGGAAGGAGGAAAAGGAAGAGGCGCTCCGCCTTCGCGAGAAACGCAGCCATCCGGATTATGCTTATATGTATACTCGGTTAAAACGAGGGAAAAGACGAGCCCTGGATACCTAGCGAACGACTAAAAGCTGTCGTTTGTCGGAATAATTCGGATATTTCTACCAGAACGAATTTCAAACGAGAAACGTCAATATGTCTAAGATTTTCTCCTATCCATTATTCGTTGATAAATTATACGCGGTAATAATTGTGTCGGATATTATTCGGACATGTGAAGTTTGTTTTAAACATAAAGATATTTTACTTACATATTCTTCATGATTATAAAATATAAATGAGCTAGCTCGTATCACGCTAACGTTGCCTTTTGATTCTTCAACATATCCTCGACGAAAGTGTCGCCCTTCGAGAACCTCGTATAACTATGATAATAAGATATAAAAATGTTTATTAATTATTGGGAAATATTGAATCGTCTACATTAATAACTTACATTCTTGTATATTTCTCCATTTCCGTGGAAGACAGAGACGGTTGAATTGATTTTACAGACTCGACTAGATGTTTTTGAGTTACTTTGATATCCGTAAGTTGAAGATTCTCTTCCTATCGTATAAAAAGAATTATTAGAAATTGAGACAATCATAAATTTTCTTTAAGAACAACTTCGAGAACTGTAAATTTAATCTAATCTTATACATTTTATGTGCCTATTTCGTTGATTTCTAAATTAGTTAAGTAGATACACTACAACGTAAGTCTACCTATACGCATTATAAAGCTTATCGGTGTGCAAGGCTACTCTCAAATCGCGACGCGTTTAGGAAACTCGCTTGCTAATTAGACGAACAGTTTGGATAACCGGTGTTCTTCCGGTAGGTAAGTACCGTCGTAACTTTGTTTTCGACGAAGGAAGTTAATTAATAATTTCCTCTCACGTGGAACGCCTCCACGGTGTCCCATGCGAACGTCTTCCCAAAATGTCGCAGATTCCTTCGCTTTATTTCAATTCATTCATTCCGATTCTTTTGTCACGTTATATATACAATTTCTACGAAAACTCGTGTACCTATATTTTCCTAGGAAAATGTTGTATCTCTAAAAAGAATTATTTCTATCAATCAACGAGACATTTTATCAATTATCATTATTCAATAGACACGTCAGAACAACCGATCGATAATTGAACCCAACGTCATTGTTGGAAAATACGTTCAACGTTAACGAACGATCCCGATAAGCCCTGGAATGATTTTGACTGCTTTTCGATCCTGCAGAGACGACAGGGTAGTGCATGGTTCTAAGTCGTGTATCATTATAACGCATAAGATAATAACCCCCTCGACGTTCAGCGAGGCGTAGGCCAAGATGAAGTGGAGCGAGATCGAGGGATGGTCCCGTACTCTCTTGGCGTGTGCTAATAAACCTTGCTCTCTACGTTTCTCCTCAGTTATATCACACTACCTCTCTACCAAGCACGACGATGGCGGCACTGATGTTAGTGATGGTGCGATATAGTAGATGTGTCTTTCGTTTATATCTTATATGTATATACGTCTATGTAAGATACAGACCTAACGATATTATCGTCATTACGCACTATCTTACTTCGGAAGTTCCCTACAAATGATTCTCAGTGAATCTCCCTTCATTCACACAGAAAATGCTTTTCATTATTGGCGAAACGGCTCGAGAGGGATCGTTAGCGAAGTGTCCTTTTTTGGCAGGACACAAAGGTTTCAATTAAATCGTATATCATTCGCTTAAGAATCAAAAATAAACCACTATGTATTCTAGTAAAAAAAAAAAAAAGTGAAAACTATATTATTATAAGCAAAATATTTGTATTATTTACCGGTATGATTTCCACAGCATCTTCAAAGGCAGCTAATTTAGCTTGGGTAATTATCGCATTCAAATCTGCACCGGTTAATCCGAGAGAAGCGCATGCGATTTCTCTCAAATCTAATTCCATTACGTTTATCTTCTGGGATTTACACAGAACATGCAATATCTCTTCTCTCTCCAACTAGTAAAATAAATGTAAAATTGATGTTAGGAAAATGTTGGAATATCATTGACTGAAATGATAGAATATCGCACCTCATTTGGTAATGGACAATATAAAGATTTATCTAAACGACCGGGTCTTAAAAGAGCTGGATCTAATAAATCTGGTCTAGACGTTGCAGCCACTACAGCAACGCCTTCTCTATCTTCTATACCATCAAGCTGGGTCAATAATTGGTTCACCACTCTATCCGTTACACCTGTACTATCATGTCCACGTCTGCAGAAAATGTTTAACATCAATATAATACTTGAAATAAATCATTATATTTCGAATAATTTACCTTGGAGCAAGACTGTCGAATTCGTCAAAGAAAAGAACACATGGTTTTGCGCGATGAGCCCTAAAAATATATAATTACACATAACAGCTGATTAATTTTTTTTTTTTTTATTTTATATTTTCATCGTATAACATACCTTTCAAAAATGTTTCTTACTGATTCTTCACTCACACCAATGTACTTGGATAATAATTCAGGACCCTAATCGAAATGAATGATAGCATATTTGAATGATAGCATTCATTGATATAATCTCATAATAAATATTTCCGTACCTTCACACTAATTAAATTCACACCACATTCACTAGCTATCGCTTTACCTAACAGAGTCTTCCCTGTACCTGGCATACCATACAACAAAACTCCATTTTGAAGCTTGATCGGAGCATTTTTAAATATTTCAGGATACTTTAATGGCCAATGCAAAATTTCTGTCAAGGATTTTTTTACTTTAACTAATCCTCCGATATCTGACCATGTCTGATCAGATCCTTTATATAATTGGATACCTTGCAGAGACAATGGTTTATAATTATTCATCACAGTAGAAATATCGTCCTCTGTGATAACGATCGGTGGTTTGATATCTTCTTTTGCTGATCAGAAACGATCGAATTAATTGTCATTCATTAGAATGTCTTTTTCAACGTAATCCACAAACATTCGAGATTTATTACCACAACGTTTCCAAGCGGCAAACGTCGCCTTATCCGCCACATCAACGAGATCTTGTACCATCCATCCCTCCGTCTTGTTACCATAGTAATCCCAATTCACGTTGCCAGGCACGTACAACTTGTCCTCGAGCATTAATTGCAAAATATCGATTCTATCCGCCTGAGGTGAGACAAATTAACGAACGTATACTCTAGATCGATGATACGAATTTTCACAGACGAATGATTTTAATGTTTTAAAATGTCAATGAAACGGAGAATTGTATTACCTTTTCGAGGTTCGGTATTGATAGAACTGTTCTGAAAAAGTTTAATCCTCTAGATGGTCTCATTTTTTTACCAATTTTATTTATGCCAACGCATGTTGCTACGATCGACACGTAATGGGATTCTTGACATTGCGTTACGGTGTTGATGATCATATCAGTAATTCTAATACATTTCCATAAAAGCGTAGTAGAATTTTTTAAAATACAATTAAGCTTTAATACCTAATATAATAAAATTTTCAACATAAAATACCTAGCTGCGTTAACCGAGTCAGGAGTATTTTCTTCGTTATTTGATGATACCATAGTAATACTATCGATATCTTCCAAAAATAATATAGATGGTTGATGATAAATACATTGAGACATCGCGGCACATACTATCTTTTGTAACATTTCTACTTTTTTTCCTGTATGCAAAAATAAAAATCTATATTCACTTTATAACTTTATAACTTAATAACTTTATCATCATTGAAATAAATAAATTATGTGTAGTAATATAATACCCTTCAACGATATGCAATCGATCACATGAGTATATACAAAATACGGCGATTTTTGCAATCTTTTTATCAATATTTTACATAACGTTGACTTTCCTGAACCGATCTCACCGCATATTAAAATATTTTCTCTATCATACTCGAGATTCGTTGGTGCATTTAATCGTAAACTGAGATCAAGGGTAATTTGGCACTCCGAAAGAATATTTTCTAAATATCTGTAATATATGATACCGTCATTATTTTCCGTAAATCAAACATATATATATATATATATATATATATATATATATATATATAAGTAGATATGCAAAGTAGGTAATTACATACCTCGTAGAAATTTTCTTGTAAAAGGCATCCTCTATATCATGTTCCAACGTTAATAAATCATCTACATCTAATTTCGATTTAAGATGAATCGTAATAGTTTTTAATAATGTTTCGTCGAGAAAAGAATAAGTACATTTCTCTGGTAAGAATTTAACGATACATCGATTACCGTTATCGAGCATAATAGGAGCACATGAATTTAATAAGATTTTCTCGTGAATAGAATAGCTCGAAAGAAAATCTTTGATACTTTGCAAGGAGGTCGTTTGAATCGTAGGAAAAATTTCTATTGTCAAAGGAATCAAATTTTTCTCAACGTCGATCGCTGTTAACACGACTTTTCCACCCATTCTTATACGCAATCCAATTTTTACGCTCTCAGAAATATAAATATTACTGTGAACAAAATCGAGCTTGAAATGAATTTTATCTATACTATCCGAACATCGATCCAATATGTCTTCCAATACGAAAAGTTTCACAGTTAATTCGAAAGATAAACTCGGAATTGGCGATTCTATATTTTTCAAAAAATTTGTACTTTGTGTGTTGACGTTTACTTGTTCTTCCGATACTTTTTTCATTTTACAAATTATACCACCATTCGTATATTGCACGTCTTTTGGTACGTGACGACGCGGTACAAAAATGTGATAAGGAGATCTTAAAATAATATCAAAAGGATTAGACCCATCAAACGAGCTAAATTCTGGAAGGAAGTGAACTCGATAGACGACAGATTGATTTCGTCCTTTTCGATAATTTTGCAGCAATGCATAATTTTTGTCAACTCCATTATTATTGCAACTTTTCGAAAAAGTAGGTATAATTTTTTTTAACGTATCACGAAAATTGAATCCATCGACATTAGTGAATTCATTAGATTCTATTTGTTCTTTTACAGTATTCTGAATCGTATTGGTCACGTGAAGTTCCGTAAATTGTTCCAATTTTCCACAAGGAAAATTTGGTTCGAGCATTTCTGCAATCGATTACAAATAAAAAAACAAAAGAACACGATAAGTTTTAATTAACTATAATAAATGTAAAAATCACTTGCCTGTAATTAGAACTATAGTTGAAAATTTCGAAACCCAAATTACTATAGGCTGATCTTTCGCTACTATTTGAATTTTATTTAACAAAGTCGATTGAATTCTATCGACTTGAAGTTCCTGTAATAGGGATATAAAAAAACGTTTAAATTCTACGATCGTTTAGTAAGTAATATTAATTATATAATTAGTAACAATCATCGTTAAACTTTACCAATATCTCCCGATCTTCATTTGTTTCCGGAATGACCGTTATACTTGTCAAAGATGGCGCATCTTTAACGAAACGTACAAATACCTCATCACCGTCCTCTATGTTCAAAGTTTTCGCAAAAGGCCTAGCAAGGCATAACGTTCCGTCGGTAATTTGTTTCGGACTACATGATAAAAAATAAGTCGCATCTTTGTGTAACAGCGCAATTACGTTATTCTGCGATAAATAATAATTATATTAACAATAATTATATCAAATAAACAAAATTCTAAACGAAAATTATCATTAATATATCTAATTAATAAAAAACAAATAAAATTATCGACATCTAACAGTCGGTAAGATCAGAAATATAGAAACCAACAGCCCTGTCATCTAGCGACAGTAATGAAAAAGATGATAACCTTAATATCAATCGGTTATAATTTGTAGAATTGGCATTTCTCAGAGTTTATACTACTTGATATAGTAGCCTGTATGGTAGCATATAATTTAATGAAAAAAAAAAAAAAAGGAAGAAAGAAAGAAAGATAGAAAACACTAACCTTCGTTCCTTGCTTACGTAGCCAGACATCCGAGACATAAGCGAAACAGTTATCGATTTTAATATAACGCACTAAGAATCGTTCTTGCATTTTGATGCTCGATACGTGTTACAAAGCAACGTTTGGAAGCGCATAACAAAATGCGCGAAAATACAACAGCAGCGTCGAAAAAACAACTAACAATTACGAGCTCTTTTCCTCTTCCTCGCACTTTGGCGTTCTATGCACGAAAGAAAGATTAAATTTCACGTATGTATGCATATACATAATAAGTTTTTATTGCAAATGTTCGATAATGGTAATTTTTAGGTTAAGAAACTTAACTAATGAACACTACGTCCTATATATGTATAAGTTGTTTTTTAACGCGATCGGTAACTTTTGTGACGTATGAATAAATCTAAGATCAAAGGTGAATAAAAAGAAAAATTAGATTGTAACGAAGAGTTGTATGTAAAAACGATGCGTTACCGAATCTCTTTATTCATTTGCTTGTATCGTGAACGTGCGTCTGAATGCATCGAATTATTTTAAATAAAGTGCTTAAAGAAATGCATATGGAACGACGATGTGTTTGTACTCTTAATTGTTTCCAATAGAGTTTCAAATTTATGTTTGGTACCACATACTTTTCTTTTTTTCTTCGTTCATTATACTTTCTCACAATGTCACCAACCTTGAAACGCTATAGACATAAATGTCAGATAAAAGAGAAAACTTATATCACTAAAAAATGTTACATTCAAGCGTGAACTCTGAATATGTATAATCTTGTAAACGATATATTAATAACATCATTCAACTATTATTTTTTCTAATCTTTGACTGATACTTTATAAAATGTTTCTTCGATTCACAATTCTCTTCAATTGCGTTCTCGATAAAAAAAGAAAAGAAAGAAAAAATATAAGAACGATCTACGTAATTCGAATACTCTCTCGGCTACTTTACAGAATTATAATACTTACTAACTATATATAATTATATAATTATATAACTTACTAATATCCTTTCTTTTATCCTTATAAAAAAAAAGTTATAATTATCAAACATTCGTTTACAAGAATATTTTGAAAACTAGATTCACACGATTTATAAAATTCAAAGAAAGCGATAAACTAAAGAAAGTCGTAGATAATGCAAAGAAATAGAAAGAGAAAGAAAAGTTTGTTTAACTCAAAGAAATCAAGAAATCATGTTTCTTTGATAGATGGCATATCGAGCAGTAAACTCGCGTTTTGATTGGTCTACTGAAATGTAGAGTGACCAATCCTAACATATGCGTGCATTAACCGTGATATTTTGAACTGTTTTGAAGCAGCGTCAACTTCAGTTGCTCTATCGAAACGAATGGGTCGTGTAGTAACGTTCTGGTCGTATAGAAAATTTATAAATGTGAAAATTCATCCATTTTCAAGCTTTACATATATTCACAAATAATTGTTTTCTCAGGTAACTTTTTTCTGTGTACTTTTTATCTCAATATTATATTTCAACGAAAATAACTATATTCATTTATATTCTAATCGTCGAATGTTTTTTTGTGTACGGAATGGTGGCTTCTGTGATTGTTTCTAAGAGTTTTAATTTTCTTTATTTTATGTTATACTTTACTGGTAAAGTACTCGAATAAAATGTATTCTCAATGATTTACAAATTTAATCGAATATTAATACCCTTCGATTTATCGTGAAATATAATTATTCCTTTTATTCCCGCGTTTTCCGACTTCATCTTTACACTTGCGAAGTTTATTACTAGCTCTGAAAAAATTAAATTGTTCGATCAATTTATCACAAAAAGTAATGCGATCTTTTAGTACATGGAAAAAAGTAATTCTTCGATTTTTATTATTCATTGATAACAAAATCTAATTTAAAGAAATAATATAAAATACGTTGCTTGTCAGCTAACTATTCATTTCGTAGACGCACTATTTTCTTTGCTTGATGAATATTTCGGAAGAAAGAGAAAAGTATAATTATGAGATATAAATCTCGAAATTAGAATCGACAATATTTTTTTTCTGTGATAATTTATTATTGATATTTATTTATGAAATCTACAAATTCTTTTTCAGGTTTGCTGCAAATGTACAAGTATTTGAAAAAAAAGTGTGTGTGTGTGTGTGTGTGTGTGCCTGCGCGCGCGCGCACGCGCGTCTGTTTAAACTAATCCAAATTTTTATATTACCTATCTTTTTTCTTTTCTTTCTTTTTTTTTTTCTAGTAATTAATAAACAAATTTTTAAGTTGAACTGTATTAAGAAAAATGGTACCACCCAAATTATCAATTGGACAAGCCAAATCAAATGGTGTTACTGTACCGTTAAGAAAAAGAATTTCTACACGAAGTCAGAATTTACTTGTCAATAATGCGTTACTCAAACAACCACTTTTAAACAAAGATCTTCGTAGTAAAAGAAAAGCAGATGCATCACCATTAAAAGAAAAAACTGTTAAAAGATCTGCTTTGGGAAATATTACAAATGTAAGTGTTTTGTATTTAATAGGAATCTTTTTAAAATACAAATTATTTTATTATTCTTTTTTCTAGGCTATTGGGAAACCATTTGGAACTCAACAACAAGAACCAAAGAAAGTAGTTAAGAAGATTGCTACAAAGACCAAAACAATTATTCAAATTAATTCAAATAAGGTAACAGAGAAAATAGTTCCAAAACCAGATACTGCAGTACCAAAGTCAAAGCCAATACAACGTGTCAAAGCGATTAAGCATGAAGAAGAAAAGTTGAAAAGTAATAAAACTGAAACTGTTAAATGTAGTTTAGATTCAGAGAAATCTGAAGATAGTTCGTTGTATTGGAGTGCATTGGAAGATGTATCGGATAATAATATAAAAAAATTTGAGAGAGAAAATAACAAGGTAACTGTCTCTTAACGATAATTATAATTTTGATATGCATATGATATATTAATATAAGATTGTACTCTAGATAATGTTATTTTATATAACTGTATATATAAGTTAAAAATGAATATATATTTAGGCTGAAAATAACGAGAAAAATGAAAATAATGAGAAAAACGAAAAAAAAGAAACACTACAAATTGACGATACTACATCAGGTAGAGAAGAAGAAAAAACATGTGTTACTAATAATTTAAATGCTGTACCTGAGAAAGTATTGCCTGAAGGTGTCCAATGGGATTTTGATGCGGAAAATTGGTTAGATCCATTCCAAGTATCAGAGTATGCTATGGATATTTTTAATTATTTAAAGGAAAGAGAATGTTTATTCCCTGTTGGAGATTATATGGACAAACAAGTGTGTCTTTCACGTTGGATGCGATCTCTATTAGTAGATTGGATGGTTGAAGTACAAGAATCTTTTGAACTCAACCATGAAACTTTATACTTGGCTGTGAAATTAGTTGATCTCTACTTAACAAAAGTCACAGTTGGTACAGACACTCTGCAGCTATTAGGTGCTTCGAGTCTTTTTATAGCCAGTAAATATGATGTAAGTAAAATTTATAATTTCCAAATATTTTCTTTTACGCTTTTTTTTTTTTAAGTATAATCATATGTTACATACTTGGATATAATTTTTATGTATGTATTTAATCTAATTAGGAAAGGATACCTCCAATGGTTGAAGATTTCTTGTATATATGTGATGGTGCTTATACACAGAGAGAACTTATCAAAATGGAAATAAATGTTTTGAAAGTAATAGATTTCGATTTGGGTATACCTCTTTCATACAGATTTCTTAGGCGATATGCTAGGGTAAATCTTTTTATTTTATAATTGAGATTATTTTTTATAATAATCAATCATATATTAATAGAATTTTATTTACATGTAGTGTGCAAAAGTATCAATGCCAACATTAACTCTGGCTCGATATATTTTGGAATATTCATTGATGGATTATACAACCATTACCTATAGTGATAGTAAAATGGCAGCATCTGCTCTTCTTCTTGCACTTCAAATGAAAGATTTAGGTGGATGGACCCCGACTTTAGAGTATTACAGTGGTTATAACGTTGATGATATAAGAGATATTGTTCGTGTTTTAAATGAAGGACTACATAGAAAACATAAAGAAGCATTAGTAACAATTCGCAATAAATACAGTCATAAGTAAGTAGATACTTTTAATACCATAAATTATGTTACATATATATATTTTTTTTATAACAAGATTCTTTTAAAATATGCAAGAAATAGATATATAAGCAACTACATAAAAACATCTACCTAGTAAATCAAACGTTACTTACTTTTTAGGATATTCTTCGAAGTAGCAAAACTGCCATTAAAAGATACTCTAGATATTTAAATACTTTAAATAAGCATTTGAATGTAGATAGATGCTTGTATAATTATTTTAATGCATAGATTTTACTATCATTATTGGTTAATCTATGCATTAGCTAAGACTTGATAAAAACAGTCACAAGCATCAATATGCAGATCGTGATACACGGATAAGCACAGTTTGTTTAATGAATAGGAAAAATGAAAATATTTTGAAGTAATTGTAATTACTATCGTAAAATATTTAGATGAAGTATATTGAATGACATTGAAGCTCTATTAGAGCTTTGCATAACCACCTTCAAAAAGTGTACACAATATTTAGTTATTCATCTTCTTTTTTTTTTTTATTATTATTATTTATACATATCAATATTTTCTCTATTGCTCTATATTACGATCTATTTTACGATTTTTGTTAACAAAATATATTTTAGCGTCACACTTTTATACTTCGAGACAATGATTTAAAAGTATTTAAAATATGAAAGCTGAGATATAATACATTTTATTATATTTTTTTTTTCTTTTTTCTTTTTTTATATGATATACATTGTACTACAACAGACCCATTTACATCGCTGTAATTTGTGAATTACTTTTATATGAATTTATATGTACACATATAATACTACATTAAAAAATTATGTAGTGTTCTTAGAATATGTCAGGGTACTCTTAGTGTATTAAAAGTGTGGCGCATTGTTATGCACTATTACATCTTATATAGACTGATAAAAGTAATAGAATGTTGGTAAACAAATATTTATCAAATTGTCCACTGTTTATACAGAATGTGCGCAACGATTCCATAGTATTTTACTTTTTAAATGTATAATGACTGAATTTGATAAATATTGTAGATAAGAAAAAATTTATAGCATGCTTTTACTTTTAGAAGTTCTAAAAAACGAAAAAAATATTATGGTACGTTCGTTGTAAGGTTCAACAAAATATTGTGGAATCAGATTTTTACAGATAATGAATGTTTTCACAATAAAAAACAAATTTCACGATGATATAAAAAGAAACTCATATATTTTATTTATATTCAGATATATACCGTCAAATTGAATATAGTTTTTGCAGTATATCAATGTTTGTATACAAATTAATTTGTTATATATATAATATGTGGTTAATCTTGTACATCCAGCTTTTGAAGCATTCCAAAGCATAACAAAACAAAATTAATTATAATATATTGAAAATTATCACAAAACGAAATTATAATATATAAAAAATTATAGTTACACTTACATTCAAACTTTCTTATAAAATAACACTATAATTATATAAAATACCACCTGTGATATCAACATTTAAAACAAAAGTCACAAATTTTTGCGTGTTAATTGCACATTGCAGTCATTTTTGTATAGCAATATAACTTGTATACTAACACCAAGTTAAATTATATTGTGTATTAGCAACGGAAGATTTTTTGCTAAATGTATGTCAAATTCACATATATAATTGTACATACTGATTATTGTGACCAATATGTACATATGCTCATAAGGGATAGGTCAAAACTAGAAGAAATTTTTTAATGTAAAAGTTAATAAGAGATCTAATGTGCAGTTATGGAACTTATTGAAATTAGGTGGTGTAAATATATATTTTCTATCAAATATGTAAGTGACTATGATTTTATAAGTGTGTCAACTATTATAAATAATAAAACCATGTGATGATTGTTATTTTATTGAGTTTATTGGTAAGCTGCATGAATATTTGTTAGGTGAAAATTAAAATATGATAATGGACAATACATAATGTTCGTGTAAATGCTTTTTTAATCTAATATTATAATGTCATGCTTTCAATTAATTATTATTAGTCAATCCTTAATATATATATATAATAACAAATTTGAAATTATAATAATTTACAAAGAATGTATAATAACATTTAGAAGTTCTTTTTTTTTTCATTACAAATTATTTTTATTCTAACAATTTTAATAAATATGTGATAACATACTCTTGAGATAAAAATAGATACTTTTATGATATTATTTGTTCTGGCATACACAACTAATATTACTGATTATTTTTTACCTATAAGCATATCTTATGATACTAAATAACTAAATACAAGTTTTATCATATTTATCCCTGTACATATTATCTACAAAATATACCTTTTTTTAACTAGCTTGTATATAATATTTTCTTGGAAATATTTATTCTATGTTTTAAATTATTTGGTATTTTTAAACATTTTTAAATGTCTCTTGCTTAAATAACATTTTTTGATAGAATATGTTTATCATATTTTTCTTTTTTCGTATTGCGGTAACAATTGCTAGCAAAAAGATATATATCTTTTCTTAAAATGTATTTATTAAATAAAAGATATATAATTGAGAAAATTAGTATTGAATATCACAATTTTGTCAGTCTTACCATACCTAATGGTATGCATTTAAAATGTGCTCTTAATATATAATCTGTTTTATTTATCAGTATATCATTAAGCACAAAATATTGTTACAATAATAACTGACAAATAAAACAATTCTATTGAAATTAAGATACATTCTAAGTACTAACCATAATGTATGTTATAATATTAGATATAGGTATGGATAGTATTTATAATATTGTTATTAGTAATATTCAAATACTCTACATCACTATTATTTATGCACATTATATTAATACTAAATAAATAGCTAATAATTTAAAGGAACCAAAAGATTTCTATATGCTGATTCTGAGAATTGGAACATACCAAACATTATCAATCATAATTACGGAAAAATTATTATTTATAATTTTTATCCTTTAATAATATTAAAAATTCTCCCAAATAAGGAAAAGAAGAATGTACATACAAATCAATTATAAATAATATCAAATTTAATTTACATATAATTTAAAAACTTTCAAACATTTATCGTTTACATTCTAATTTAATTGGTGTTTCTATAGTAGAAGATATCCTTACCTTTTGTCAAAGTGCTTCTTGTCTAGATACTCGTCTAGCTTGCAAACGATCACATCGTTTACATTCTAATTCATTTGAAGTTTGTTTACATTCATTATGAAAGCAAGCTCCACAAGTTTCACATCGAGTAATTTTAGACAATTCCCATGGAAATATCACGTCTTTAGAATAACATACTTCACATATGAATCCCCTTGCTTGACATAACTAAAATACAAATTGAGTAATGCAACTTAATGACAAAAAAACCACGCGATTGTGTTGATTATGTAATAATAAAATATAATATAAATGTATGATGTAACACACATATGTTTGTACATATATATGTATAATGTTTAAACAAAATATTTCATACTTCACAAGAAGCAACATGTGCATTACACATTTCGATTAATTCTTGTAACTGCATCGGTAATATACCAAGTTTAACATACATCAGATCTTGTATGGAATACACATGTGGATCATTTATTATATAATCTGACTCTTTCTTTAAAATATCTTGAACACTGTTTAAAGGATTAAAAAGAATATGTTAGAAATATTGTGTTATCAATCAAAAATGTATTAACAAACAATTGTAAATAATCATTTAAAGTCGACAATAATAAAAAAAAAACATACTTTACTGCAAAACGGCAAGTATACAAAAAATCTTTCAGGAAAAATAACTTTGTACGAAGTATTCTTGTTCTTTCTAACTGTTTTATACGTCTGTACAATGAAGCATTTAAATCCTGTATTTGGAACAATGGATCAAGCATCATTTGGTCTAACAATCTATATGAAAAGTTAGACACAGGATACCTTAAAATGGTATAAATGAATTTAATACATTTTAATACATTCTAATATAGAATATATTGGAATAAATATTTTAAAATACCTATTAAAATCCCATTTAGATAAAATTTTTCCAGGTATTAGAGTTACTTGATTTGTATGACAACCAGTACAAAAATATCTACCCAAATACTCGCAATATCGAAACTTGTTAGCATATTTGACTGCAACTTTCATACCACAACCTGCACATCTATAATTCTGTTTAGCTATTAAAGTTCGTCTCCTATGAAATTATTATAAAGTTATTATAAATAATCTTATAATTGTGTTATTTTTAGAAGGTGATTTTAGAGGATGCTCACATAGGTGGAGGATGTGGAGTAAATATAATCTGTGGTCTAGGTGGAGCCCATTCTATAGTTCCACGTAATGGGATAGATTCCTCTGTTTCAACTTCATTTGGACTAACAGGCCAGCTTTTTGGCAATGGTAATAATCGTTGTGGAGCATCTTTTTCAGAAACAAGCCATTGTAACTCACTTGCTCGTGGGAGCTGTTTCTCACTAAATCTACTAATAAGCGATAATGCTACACCTTCTGCAGATATAATACATCCATTTTGTGATGATTCTAAACCATGCTTAAATTGATGCAAATCAGCATCAGAATATAGCGAAGCCATAGATGCAGATATTCCAGAATTTTTAAATTTTGTCATATTCACATTATCTACTTCTATATCTTCTATATCATCTGTTGAAATACTATCAGATGGACTATTAGAGGAGGTTGACAAGGGACTCACACTTT
Source organism: Vespula pensylvanica (assembly GCF_014466175.1). Taxonomy (NCBI): domain Eukaryota; kingdom Metazoa; phylum Arthropoda; class Insecta; order Hymenoptera; family Vespidae; genus Vespula; species Vespula pensylvanica. The sequence continues at coordinate 4,211,177 of NC_057693.1, forward strand.
GATCAGTAGTAGTTGTGTCAGTCTTTCCATCACTGAATAAATCATGATTCCATGTTCTTTCTCTATATCGTTCTTCTTGGCGTTGACGTCGTCTAATTCGTATTCTTTGTTTAAGATTATTAATTTCTTCATCACTATCTTCAACAGTTTCTTCTACAAGACACCATTGTCTGTTACATTTTATTTGTTCAATAGCGGCTATCATAGCTTCAGAAATACTAAAATGTGCATTTTCTCTATCTAATTCAGCATTAGATTTAGAAAATTGTGCAGAAGACAAAAAACTTGTCAAGCTTTGTCCTTCTATAGGTCGGGGAAAATATCCTGTAGCCATAGGTTGGACACTACTCCCACCATCCTCCATAAAACTTTTCTTTGGTGTTCTAATGTCCTTTTGTCCTTCAATTTCTACTGACCATGAATTAGAAAACTCAGGTGCAGATCCTGGCAAAAAAGCAGTTTTCTTTTTTAATTTTTGATCAATTTTTATACCATTTGAATTAGTCGCAGATTCCTTTAAATGTACTCTATCTGTATTTTTCGACGAAATACAACATTCTTCAATTGCTGCTCTTACTGAATCTTCATAATTTAAAGTATTTGAACTTCCACTATATGTGTTTAACATTCGTTTATCATGCGCCAATTTTACTTTGTTCCTAATTTTTCTTGAGGAAGTCTTCAGTTTTGTTGCTACTTTTTCACCCATAGATTTTGTTGATTGTTTTACATCTGAGTAATTTATCTGAATTATTTTTGACAATTCAACAGGAGGTGTTTGAATTCTAACAGTTTTGTGCACGTAAGTATTTTCAGTAGAGTTCAAAATAATTGAATTTTCTGAAGAACTCTTATAAGAGTCATCTAATGTTGGAAGACTGTTCCATGTTTTTAAAGATATATCATTTATTTTGTCCATCTTATTTACATTATTTTTATTAATACTATCTTGGTTACGTTCAGAAGCAATGTTTTTAACACTTTTACTTGTGCATGGTATTTTGAATGGTTCTAACTGACTGTGTGTTTGAATATGTACTTTTCTTTCTCTCAATATACCTACAGTTGCAGAACAAAAGTTGACAGGATATGACGAGGACCGTTTATGTCTTTTAGGACTTAAGTTAGAAGAAATCCAGTTTGGTTGAAACTGTAAATATTTAAATTAAATAAATTTATTTCAAAGAATTATATATATATATATATATATATATATATATTCTACAATCGAATAATAACTTACTAAACATGGATCAATCTCTGTAAGAAGTACAAGTTGATTTCTTTCCACAGCTCTTAAACATATGAGTGTAGCCTCAGCCAAATTTTCTTGACATAAAAAAGCCCATGGTTCAAGACAAGAAAGTAAATGTTCCTTATCAGACAAAAGCCAGGATAGTTTATGAGATAGGTTGTGGCTTTCCAAGCTGTCAATATATTCCTGATCTTTATTTCCTAATGATTAGAAATCAGTTTTTTTTTTTAATTTATGTCTTTACCTTTTGTATAACCATAACATATCCTTTTGAGAAACTATTTTTGCAGGTAAATTAGAAAAATAATCTTCATTTTCAGCTATAATAGGTGATAATACTAACGATGGTTGAAGCCAATTTAATCCTTGAATAAAAATCCAACAATCTGGTTCACCCTTTAAATTTTAATTATTATCAATACTAATAATTTATTTTAATAAAAATTTAAATTACAACTTTATAATATATTAATGAAAAGATATTTTATTTCTTAAAAATACATATTTTTTACTTACATTAGAATTGAATATACGACAACCATGTTTAAAGATTTGTTCCATCGCATTATGCAATCGATTTAAACCACCATAAACATTCCATACATTTGCTATACCATCAATCAGTAATCCTTCTACAGTAGACCTGAGGTTCTGTAGAAGTTGCCATTGTTCTTTAACATGTATGTCTTCACACATTTTTCTGATTATAAGAAAATATATTGCTATAAATAAATTAATTTATTTATCGAGTATAGAAAAGATCGAGAAAATAAAACAATGTTATAGTTCAAATGACAGTATATCTGATGACATTATAAATGTTGAATAATATTGCTTGTGACAATATACGTTATCCAATATCTTCATGACGTTTTAATCTATTTAGTTAGTACGTATTCAAGTATTTTCATATTTTAAAATATATAAATCAGCTTTTCTTTGTAGAAATATAGACGAAAATGCAAAAATTATTTCATTATTATTGACAACATCCATCATCTATGATCACATGCCAATTACTGCTAATTTAAATAAGGTTAGAATAATGTTGTCCTACTAGACCTTCAAGTTCCTCTTTTATCATATGACTATGATGCGTCTGCGCACTATTCGGCCATAATTAGGTTAATATCTGTAAGTTACCAAATAAAAATCTATCTATGTTTTTAATTCTATATCTATAAAGTCAGATGGCGCAGTGATTCACAGATGATACTATTTTGATGCACGTACTATGTGCAATATTTCTACTAATACACAACACTTGTATTTGGTTAAGTGTAAAAAAAGCCTACAATTTATATAAAAATCATAGATTTTTAAATAAATAATAAGACATGAATTATATTAAATGTTATTATAAAAAGTTTACCAAATTAGGGAGGATCAATAATTTTCATTCGTTTAAAATCTCTAAGATATTTACTTAATCCATCAAATTCAAAAAAATTAATGACAGTCTCAATTTAAGTGCTATAAAGTACATTGATTAAATACATTCTGTTCTTAATATATACATCAGAATAGATATTCTAACTTAATGAAGATGTAGTACTAATAAGATAATCAATGTACATTTTAAGATTCGTAGTGTTTATATATTTTTTAATGATGTCTTATTGGCATAAGCCAAACAAATACCAATTTATAGATACATTTCCATTGAAGTACATTTTTCACGTATGACAATGATAAAGAAATCACAAGAAAGCGATGAGAATAATTAGCAGAATTTCCATCGATTTCCACATTCGTTGCACAACACAAAAGTAGTCATAGGTTCATCAGCAGATCGTGTTTGTACTTGATTATAGGTACAATTGCGTTTTTTGCATTTGCCACATTTTAATAAATCAGTTTTAGTGCCTTGTACAGTAGCAAGTTGAGCATCATTAATTGCTTCCTTTTTAAACTGTTCTCGTAATTGTTTTATTTCATCACTTGCCATTTCCTCAGCTGTCATAACAGCTAATCGTGCTGGAGTAATAGCACCAACAAGGAAATTAGTTCTTAGATTAGGATTTTTAACGTCACGTAAGTTAGCAACTCGACTGCGTACCTATAAAATAACATAAGATGTATAAGCACGATTTATAAATAAAATTTATTGTATTTTAATTTATTATTTACCCTATTTTTGTATCTATTATCAGTATTTTTAAATTCTGCATAAATTGCTTCCTCTAATTGTTCTGCTAGTTCTTCTGGGCTAGCACAACCGTCAATTGTTTTTCCATCCACTCTTAAAGCTGCAGCTAATAATTCTCTACATTTTAATCTTACAGCATCTGTTGTAGTCGGAGCAGGAAACGAAGCTTGTTTTCTTTGAAGATCTTTATTAGGCTTTTCTTCCTTCATTTTAACATCACTTCCATCCATTGTATCTTTGTCTTTCTTTTGATCTGCATCATCTTTATTTTTTTCTGATTTTTCTTCCCTTTTCTTTGAGCTACTTGAAGTAGTAGAATCTTTATCTTTATTGGATCCTGAAATAAAGTTGAAACTAATTATGAAATAAAACATGTAAAATATAATTTTCTGTATAATCATATTTTTTTTTTTTTACAACTATATATGACTTACTTACCTGATAAAAACTTTTTCCAATTCTTGATAAGTGTTTTTGATAATGAGATTACTTCTTCATCTCTGCTTGATTTTCTTAAAGCATTTACAGTCATTCCAATTCTTGTCTTTGTTAAAAGTTCCAAGTCAACAGGAAGTTTCTGTAAAATTTTAAGTAACTCCAATGCTTGTTCTTGACCCTGAAAGGAAAAAAAGAAAAGCACTCAAAAGCAACTAAAATATTTTTAATTATAGAAATTTGTAATACTTATCGTTTAATACTTCTTCAGAGTATCATATATTTCACAAAATAATAAATTTTGGACATTCAAGATTATCTCTTCAATATTTTCAAAAATCAAATTAAAGGATATCAAACACTTTTGATGTTATACTTGGAACATGCACTATGATTAACTTTATTATGTTCTATGAATTATAATAAATTTGTTTATTTGTAAATTCTTTATATTTCAATAATTTATTTAATTAACGAATCTCAAGAGACTGGACCTTCTATTCCTGAAATGCTATCTTCCTTGATCTAATACTTCGACATGTTCAAGCGATATGCAACTAGGTTAATTTTACTCACTTACTCACCGTCCCGTCACCACTTGACATTTTGTTTAATTTCTTTTGAATTCGTAAAACCTCTTCTTCTGCACTCATTGTTAAAATGGACTAGTTTTTTCTTAAAAATTAATATAAATACACAAAACAGTGACCGAACAACAAAACTGTAACGGCCGTAGATGCAGTTTAACCATGTATCACAAATGCAAAGGAAAACGTAGTGGGATATTAAGGCGCTAGGAATAGATGAGTCACCAACAGAGGTCGCACAGACGCAACTGACCAATCATACGGCGATTATGCATCTAATGGCAGCCAGCAGAATACGAAGAACAAAGTAAAATAAAATTTTTTATATGGTTATTGATATTACGAAAATATGGATTAAGAACAACATATGGTTAAAAATTTAGGTATTTGCTATACTGCTAATCGTTAATTAAAGTTAACCGAGCTTGGTTGGTTAGCAGTAATTTTTCTGAACCAATCAAATACTTTGAAATAAATGATTAAACAAGAATCAACAGTGGCGCTAAAAATTTTTGTTCGAGTATCCATTCTTAAAAATCATTTTCATTGAATTTTTTGATAGTAAATCATAAAAAAAAATTATTTGAGATAATATTGTGATAGACCGATTCATTGATATGATAAATGTGAAAAAAATAATAATGCAATGTATAAAATTTTACAAATAATATTATTAGAATTTCTTGAAACACGACGACTGCGAATGTGACAATTAAAAATTAGTGAGATTTATATTAGAAATATATAGATTTTATAAGTGAAAATAATGAATATGTTTACTTAACATTTGTAGTATCTGTGTAGAATATAAATAAATATACTTTACAAATATAATAAGATAGTTGTGAAATAAATAAATAGAATAAATTGACATATAACGGTTTATTTAAATAAAAAGAATTATTTAGTATAAATAAAATTTTATTACAGGATTTTTTATTATATTGGAATGAGTGAACGAGCTAAGAGTTGTTATTTACGAAGTAATAGTGATTCTTTAACAACTATTTATTTACCTGATTCTACTCCAATTTTTATAGGACGTTCTCCAGAAACAAATATTACAGATACAAAATGTTCCAGACAACAAGGTTTAATATATTATAATTTCCAAATATTTATTACATGATTATATGTAAATTAATTTGTATATTGTCTTTTTTAAAATGTTCATTACAAATTTTTTTAAAATTATTATTTATTTTTTTATTAGTTAGACTATGTGCAGATTATTTAAAACATACAGTATCAGTTCAACAAATCGGGATAAGAGCTTGTGGTATAAATGGCTTTAAAACTCAAAAAGATATTAGATCAATTGTCAAACATAATGATTATTTAGAAATTTTATATGGGAAGCATATATATCAAATTGAATTTAATCCACCGCCTAAAGAAAAGAACAATCAAAAATTTGTACGTAAACGTTCTTATGATTCGGAAGATGACTCATTAAGTATCGATACAACAAATTCATTCAAAATGCGTAAGATCAAAGATGAATGTAATGCTACTATACAGGAAACAATCAATACAAATGATTATTTAAAAAATGAACAAGATAATGAAGGATTAAATTCTACTGCTTCCACATCCAAAGGAAATAGTATAGATAATAATAAAACTAAAACAATAGACTTTTGGGAAGAAAATAAAAAATTATTAATATATACTCCGTCAAATGTACAAAATCGTACAAAGGTAATATATGTTATCAAAAAAATGTAATTGAGAAAGAAGAGAGATTTTAATTAAAAAAATAAAAATACTATATGATAGAGAAAATAATACATAACATTAATTTTGTATTAAAATTATGTTAAAAAAATTCTTTGTTACAGATAGCTGCATACGATATGGATGGCACGTTAATAAAAACAAAATCTGGTCTTGTATTTCCAAAAAATTGTAATGACTGGCAATTGTTATTTCCTGAAGTACCAAAAAAATTAAAACAATTGTATGAAGATGGTTATAAAGTTGTAATTTTTACAAATCAAGGAGCTCTTGGTATAGACAAAGTGAAAATATTAGATTTTAAAATAAAAACTGAAAGAGTAGTACAAAAATTAGGTATTCCTATTCAAGTAAGTATTTCTATATTTCTGATGTTCTATTAATTTTAAATAATAAAAGTAAGATATTTGGTTACATTATAATAATTTTTCATTAAATATGATATTATAAATAGGTCTTTATTTCTATTGGGAAAGATATATATAGAAAACCAGCACCAGGAATGTGGAATGAATTAGTCAATTATGTATGTACCATATCAGAATATTTCTATTTTTTGACAATGTATATTATTATTATAATGATATAATTATATTTTTTTTTAGAAAAATGGAGGTTTGAACATAGATAAATCAAATTCTTTTTACGTTGGAGATGCAGCAGGTCGACGAAAAAATTGGGCACCTGGTAAAAAAAAAGATCATTCTAAAGTAGATCGTTTAATGGCTATCAACATAGGCTTACTATTTCAAACTCCAGAAGAACACTTTCTTGGACATAAAATTGTACCATATGTTTTACCTACATTTGATCCAAAAGCACTGCTAAAAGATGATAATATTTGTCATCCTACTGATGCTAAGATTACTTCGAAACAACAAGAAGTATGTATTTAATAGTATAAAACTAATATAATAACGATATTTGATCGTATATAAATAATAATTATTTTATAAATATAACAGATAATAGTCTTGATTGGTTGTCCTGCTTCTGGGAAATCTCATTTTGTAAAACTTTATTTAAACGAATATGACCACATTAACAGAGATACTTTGGGTAGTTGGCAAAAATGTATATCTGCTATGGAACAATCTTTGATTCAAGGAAAACGTGTTGTCATAGATAATACTAACCCAGATCCTGCCTCACGTGAAAGATATATTGTAGTTGCAAAAAAATATAATGTCCCCGTAAGATGTTTCCTTATGACAACAAGTACTGAACATGCCAAACATAATAATAAGGTAAAATAAATTTTGTTAAATGTATCTTTATTTTATTTACAAACTTCTCATATTACTTTATCTTTATTTTTCAGTTTCGTGAGTTAGTTGATTCTAGTCATGCCAAGATTACTGATATCATCATAAATTCTTACATGTAAATAAAAATAAATTTTTCAAATTAGTGATCATATTTTATTAAAAATGTACTATATTGTATTTGTATTTTTATTTATACTTTATTAATATTTTGTTATATATATGTTTTTTTTTTTCAGGAAAAATTATATACCACCAACTTTAGAAGAAGGTTTTACAGAACTTGTAAAAATTAATTTCGTTCCACGATTCTTCTCTGAAAAAGATAAAGAATTATATGAAATGTACTTACTTGAAAATTAATTATATTTATTGATATTAAATGTAAGAAACATAATTTTAAAGTTTCATTACAATTAATTATTATAATACTATATAAAATTGATGAACATATTAGATGAAAATATATTTTTAACTTTTAATTTTTCAGTATTACTCTATATCCAACCCTTACAAAATACTTAAACATATTAAATAATTATTAAAGCTGTTTACCATCTCTACCTCAAAGCAAGTATTATCAGGAATATAAAGTGTCAATACTTTAATGTCTAGCTAATATTAGATTAGAAAATTTTGAAAAAATATGGAAATATGCAGCCATTCGCTCGGTAGTACTTGTATTTTACGGATTTTAACATTTTACAGGTACTACCGACCCAGGTCCCACCACGTGGAGGTAGCTGCATCTGGGGACCCACGAGCTAACGGTGACTCTACTCTATAATTCGCGTGACCGGCGTGATCAAATAATCGGCGTTCTATAAAACGAAGTCCCCGGTAGGACTTTTAATCGCGCCCGAATACTCCCGGGAGTGTTATAATAACGGTGATTCTACTCTAAATTCGCGTTCGCGGCGTCCACGCACCAACCGAGAATTCAGGCGG
>NC_057693.1:4219652-4261740 GCF_014466175.1 Vespula pensylvanica
AATGATTCTAACACGCTTGCATCGTGTAAGTATTATATTTCTTAAGTATTTCTCATAACTTAATTTACATTGATAATCCAATACTGGATTGCAAACTCAAGTTGTAAGAGACATTCATAACGCTTTAATATGGTTCTTTAAACTTTTCCTAGAGCTTCGGAATAATAATTTTTTTGTTATTGACGAATCTTATGGCGACAAATATATACTGTTGTTTCATATATCATCAAAGATTATAATATTAAAATGTAAAATAATTGTCTGCATATCGATATCCTAGGGCAGTTTTCTGTTTAATAATAAGCTTGGTGTAATGTAAAACTGCTAAGTATATATATACATACATACATACATATATATATATATATATATATATATATATACACATACAATTATCTTCTCTGATGTTAACGTTCTTTTCTAGCACGTACAATTTTTGGAAGCGTAAAATTAAGATTAATTAGTGGGACACAAAATTAATTGCGTGTGTTTATGAGATAACCTTATACGGAAGTATGCAAGATTGTGTGTGTGTGTATGAAAATTGAGTATAATACGAAGTACCATATATGAAGTATAATTAATGGCAAATTATTAATTGATACATCGTTAAAAAGTGAAAGAAGTACCGATACTGCAAAAATAGAATAATTTGAAATAGAAAGCATCCACAAAAAACGTCGATTTTATTTTTGCAGATATTTTTTAACGATCCCATGACTTGCGAACATTTACGTACGAAAATCGCGTTTTCGACAATCGATTGGTATATAAAATAAGATTGTACGATAGAAAATTCTAATTATCCGCAATTAACGAGACGACAAAGCTTGATTGCAATCTGTACCATAAAATAATTCGAAATGAAGGATTCAACTGCAACAAGGAGACTAAGTGGACCGTCGCGCAGGCTGCATTTAAATTCAATAAAAATTTACCATGTTCTATGATGATCTTTCTCATTTTTTCGTATTGCCCATTTCTTGTGTCTCAATGGAGATATAGATTATTTTATTATTTAATATATTCATTATTATATCTGTTTTGAAATTATATACATTATTTCTTCAAAAAGAATCGTATCATAAAATGTTTTTTTTTTTTTGAGAATAGTTCATGTATAGAAATAAAAATTTTCTAACAATTCAAGAAGTGATCTCTGTATGATATAGAACTATTATGTATACATACATATGTGTGTATATATATTATGATGATGATGAATACAAATCCTAGGATAGAACAGAATAAGAAGGTATTAAATCACATTTATGGTGAGAATCCATTTATAAAGTATTACACAAAGTGTTGCAATATACTTCAATTCCATAAAAATGAATAGTTTATACAATAAGTAATTATGCATTTAGTAAATTAAAATTACGATATAAATAAAATTAATTCATGACATTTGTCATCGTTTGCTGTGAAAAGAGTTCCGATTGCACTGCGTTAAGAAACATAGGAACGCTGTGTTGTCTCTGTAAATGACGCTCGATAAAAGTACCAAGAGTTGCGGAGAAGGCAGTTTCCAGTAAGTCAACTCCTTCCTCGCCAACGTGAAAGAAGAGAAAGTCATCCGGCGATTCGGCGTATTGACTGGACAATTTGTAACGTCCTTCTTTAGTTCTATCGACTCTCCAACCAAATAATTGATAACACGCTTGCCTGTATTCTTGAGAAGACGCTTTAAAGGCTTCTTTGAGACGTGCAATCTTTATGTCATGAGTTTGTTTGAGTTCAGCAATTTCTAAATAACAATGTTTATAATGAAATTAAATGATACGTATACGTTTAATAGTAATAATTTATGCAATAATTTATAATACAATAATTACCTTGTATTTGTAACGAGGACGCTATCGTTCCTGCACCGCCTGCAGCGACTTTAGCTCTCAATTCTTCGAGCTCACGTAATAAGGCTTTTTGCTTCTCCTCGGCTTGCTGTTCCGCTATTGCAGCAGGATTCATAGTAAAATGTAATACCCTAGCATTACTGTTAAAATCACCTTTCAAAGCTCGGTGTTCTATTTCTCCTTTTAATCTTTCGATTTCTTCTCTTAATTTGTTGCATTCCTCCTTTTGATTATTACCTTCTACAGATTCCAGATCCGCTTCTAATTTGGCAATCAAATCCCTAATTAATCATAAAAGTAATCATTATTTTAGTTATTCCTAATGCACTGCCGTTGTACATATCGATAGAATAATTTCGAGTACCTGTATCCTTCGATAGTGCGTTCTAATGCAGGAACTCTCTCAAGCATCGCATTGCTACTGTCTACCGTCATTTCTTTTTCATACAAATCCAATTGTTGTCTATAACTGTCTCTTTCTCTTGTGACAAGCATCATTTTTTTTTGCAATCTGCTAACTAACTTATTTAATTTTTCTTTCGATGATGTCACATCTACGGCCAATTGTTTAGCCTGCTCGTAATTCTTTGACAAATTTTGACACTCCCTTTGTGCCGCATCCAGTTTGGATTTGAGCTGACCTTCTTCTGCCATTAAAACTGCTTCTGCTTGTTGAAGTCGATTTAATTCACGTTTTAACGTAGATGGCCCACCATTAATCCCTATAGATTCGTATTCCGAAAGACGAAGCAATAACTCTGATCGCTTCGTCTCGAGCATCGCAACTTGCTGCTCAATTTTTTCGGTGTGCTCTAACCTGTAATGTACATTAGTAAAAACGTATTAAAATACATACACCCATACATATATATACATGCATATATATATGTATATATATATATATTTATAAAATATTATAAAATATTATAAATTCTAGGTAGTTTTTTAGAAATTTTATAAAATATTATAAAATTTACATACAATAACTATTTAAGGTCGATACCTTTTAGTTATGCTAGCCATTTGTTCCTCTAGAAGTAATTTTCCTCTAACCGATTCCCTTAAAACTGTTATTGTATCCCTAGCTACATTCAATTCTTTTTCGAGCTCACTCGCTTTTGCTGCTCTTGCAACTAATTGTTTACCCTCCTCCCAGAGTGCCTTTTCCGACTCTAACTTCTCCATTTTAATCTTTAAGTTTTGAAGTTCTACATTTTGTAACTCGTAGTCTTTCTGAGACGCCCTACATTCCCTTAATTTTTCTTCCAATTGAGTTATTCTGTCTTCGGCAGCTTGTAACTTCAATTGAGCATCCGCTTGAGCTATGTCATCCTTTGGTGGAGTAGTTTTCTCTTGTGTAGGCGCATTTCTAAGATCCTCCAAAAGTTTTGCATTTTCATTTAATAGCGTTACAGTTTTTTGTTCTAAATTTACTTTTACCTAATCATTAGAAATGTAGAAAGACAAGGACAACATATATTGTGATTAAATTGAAAAGAATAATGAAGAAAACAAATATGCTGAACTTTAAATTGACTTTACCTGAAATAGTTCTTTCTCCGACACAGCTTGTGCTTCACGTGCTTCTTGAATGGTTCTTCTAGCAACGTCTAACCGCACTTCTAGTTGTTTAATGGTCTGTTTTTCTTGTTCTACCTGCATTTCTAAAAGACTTTTTTCTTTTTCAAATACTTCTTCCATTTGCCTTCGTATTTTATGAAGTTGCTGAACTGCCGCTTCTTGATGCGACAGTCTTGTTTTTAAAGAAACTACCTAGAAATACATTCCAAGCAACGTGTATATTAATTGAAATCAAATATTATTACTTAATGTATAATTATATGATTGATATTCTTTATTATAATTACTTCTCCTTTTAATCTTCTCCATTCCCATGGACTACCAGGCATAGGATCATTATCGCTTTTATTTGATATGGAATTACTGGCAGCTGTATCGTCCAGTTTTTGACGTTTCGGAGAAATACTGCATGCATCGCTATTATTAAACATTGGTGGATTATATGCTGTACCAGAAAGACGGACGGAAACTCCACTATTCCGGCGATAAGCTTCTGATCCAGATCGAAGGTCCTTTATCATTTTTATTACACTTGTAGGATCTTTGTCATCCATCTACATACATGTAAATTTAATTAAAAACGATATCTTATTCGTATTTTTGCTTTTCAATTAAAAATATTGCCGATCGCTTTTTCTAACCTAGTTTTAACGGAATATCTTCAGAGAGGCAGAAAAAGAATAAAGATTTTTATGTCTTACTATGTCAAATTATAAAACGCACAACTTCATGAATGTATAAATATCCGCTATACCGTCATCTGGCGTTGGTTACAACATGATGACTTTTGAAAATCAATATATACTTATTATTTTTTTACAAATTTTTGAGACTGTTTGCAAAGCATTATTTTCCATCATCGCAAATAACTTTTCGTGTTGTATAGGTATATTATATACTCACCTTGCGGAACGAATATAGGTTATTCGTATCAACAGATTTAGTTAAAAGTTAAAAAAAAAAAGCAAAGTAATTTTCTATGTACGTAATGTCAGCCGTCGCTGTAACAATACGCGTAACTATCGCTGCTTTGATATTTCAGAAAAGCGAAATGTACGCGCTTGAGCAGACATTACATGTACGACTCCATTCTCCTTTACGACTGCGCGTGATAAATGTTACAGTATTTTTATTATTTGCGCCCTCTGTTAACAATATAATATAATAATTATGTAATATACATGAAAAAATATTTCAATATTTGTTGAATTTGTGTATCATTAAATTTTCACATTGAAAAATATATTTTCAGAAATGAGTGCAAGTCCCGATAATAAAATATTAAACAGTTATGAAAATATGCCTACGTGTTTTTACAAAAATGTATCACACATTGACGCCATCACGATTATGAGGGAGGATGGGGTGCACCATAAAAATTCAAATATTTCACCGCCAAAAATATCGACAATCGATGGAAAATATCGAGCGTTCCTTTGATTTTATATTTAAATGACTAAACGTAGAGGGAGCATAGTATGCGTTCTAAATTAAGAAATATTTAAGCGTGCAAAGTATGTACTTACATTTAATACGGAGTAGGAGATAGATCGCTAGCGAATCGGAAAACTTTCAAAGTTGTTGGTCCATGAATACCCATATATTTGTAAACCGCGAACGTATATAGTCGAAATAATGACCCAGCTATTCAGTCTGTTTGTCTTTTTTGTATTCGTAAGAGCAGACACCCATGGATTTACAAACATTTATCCAAAATTGAAGAAATTTGTTCTTGATAAAAATGCAGATGTGGGTGAGCCTCTTTTTCTAACACCACTTATTGAAAGTGGAAAGATCGATGAGGCACGAAAGGAAGCTATTGTTGAACACAAGGAGATAGGTGCGGTTAGCAGCTACGCTGGCTACTTTACAGTGAATAAGGAATACAATTCTAATTTATTCTTCTGGTTTTTCCCTGCACAGGTAAGTTAAACATTTGATAGTAGTAAAACTGGAAAGAAAAACAATATTTTTAATTTTCACTATTTTTATCGTATTTTAATTTTTAATTTCCACTATATTTATCGTAGCATAATCCGAAGGATGCACCAGTAGTATTGTGGTTACAAGGTGGTCCAGGAGCAACATCCTTATTTGGTCTTTTCATGGAAAATGGGCCGTTTTTTGTTACTTCAAACATAACTCTTGCACCGCGTAAATATTCCTGGAGTATTTCTCATAACTTAATTTACATTGATAATCCAGTTGGGACCGGATATAGTTTTACTAAGAATGATAAAGGCTATGCTAGTAATGAAACTCAAGTTGGAAGAGACATTCACAACGTTTTAGTACAGTTCTTTAAACTTTTCCCAGAGCTTCAGAATAATGATTTTTTTGTTACTGGCGAATCTTATGGTGGCAAATATGTACCTGCTGTTTCTCATGCCATCAAAGACTATAATATTAAGGCGGAAACTAAAATAAATCTAAAGGGTTTGGCGATAGGAAATGGATTTACAGATCCCGAACATCAACTTTTATATGGCGATTATTTATATCAACTTGGTATAATAGATTTAAATGGAAAAAATTTGTTCCATCAATATGAGAAAAAAGCACATGATTTAATTGAGCAAAAAAAATATGTAGATGCTTTTGAGTTGTTTAACACGTTACTCTCTGGTGATTACAATTCTCCATCTCTCTTTACAAATATAACTGGTTTTAATTATTACTTTAATTATTTACGGACAGAAGATACTAACGAATCTCAATGGATGTCAGAGTGGGTACAGAGAGACGACGTTAGGCGTGCGATACATGTAGGCAATTGTTCCTTTAATCTTGAAACTAAAAATGTTGAAGATCATTTAAAAGGAGATATCATGCAGTCTTTAGCTATACTGGTGTCAGATTTGGTACAACATTATAGGGTACTTATTTATAATGGTCAACTTGATATTATTGTAGCATATCCGCTCACTGTTAATTACTTGCAAAATTTGAAATGGCCTGGTGCAAAGAAATATAAAACTGTTGATCGGAAACAATGGTGGGTACAAGACGAGTTAGCTGGTTACACAAAATCTGTCGATAATTTAACAGAAGTTCTTGTGCGAAATGCAGGTCATATGGTCCCATACGATCAACCTCGTTGGGCTCTTGATCTTATTACCCGCTTTACACATAACAAAAAATTCAAATAAGTTGCCGAATAAGGGCTTGCAGCGAAATGTATGTGATACTCTTTGTTATAGGCATTGAGGCTATTTTTATTACTTTTCATATAATAATATATAGATTTATATATAGATGTAGAGGAAAAAGTTAAACGAACAAATGTATACAAACTAGAATAAAGTTATGATTACATGAAAAGTGTGAAAAGGTGATAAACTTGAATTGTTGTTAGACAATGATGAACAATAATAATAAACTTTTATTATTTCATAGGTTTGTACATAAGCATACTTATCAAAATTTTATATACCTACCAAAAAAAAAAAAAAAAAAAAAAAAAAAAAAAAAAAAAAAAAAAAAAAAAACAGAAAATCGAAGTTCAGAATTGTCAACAACATGCGAGCTTTAACAAATTGTTTAAGATTTCACAAACTTATATATTCTGTTTTGATCATTACGCTTTACAATATAACAGTGATATATAAAAAGTACGAGCTTTTATTCATATTGTAATAAAACGTTAAAAATGGCGTATATTTATGATATAGATATTACGCATGAACACAATCAGTCGCGGTGACAAGCACCCTTTGCTTAAAGATATTTAAAAATTTTATTAGATCATTTTTAATTCAGGATCGACTTATTTCGATATTAATAAATGTAGACTTGTAAAAAGATTTAATTAATTCTTTGGAAAATATCAATATATCATTTGATAGCTTATTTAATAGCTATACCAATATAATAGATTATATAAATTGTCATCTATTAATTTAACTTTATTCGCAATATTTTACTTAATCTAAATATGGCAGTAGAAATTCATCTATTATTGATATATTTTTGTGCCATCCATAATGAGGTACTCCTGGCACAGTAACGATATCCAATTTTCCCTGTTTATCTAGAATTTTCAAACCAATGAGATCATCCTGATAAATAGATCTATCGCGCAATTCTAAAACCGTTTCATTTTTGTCATAATATCCAAATTGACTGCTTTGCCATGGAGTAATGACACCATCGTCGGGACCACCGATGAGTATCATACGATTTAATTTTGCAAGACCCGATTTGAAGATAGTTTTATTGGTTTTTTCATTATTCACGTATGGTAAAAATTTACTGTACTTAAAGTATAACTCCTAAAATAATAGTAATAATTTTGATTAGAGATAAATATGCAGATAATATGCAGAAATGTTGAAAAGTAAAGAAAAAAATGAAACCTGATGGTGAGGATCATTCCAGTAATTCCCTACGCTTGTAAGTTGTCCAACTTTTGAATAAAACAATTCATAAGCCGTTTCACATACCAAATTTGGAAAAAACAAATGTAGGAAACGAGCTATAAGAAATGTTGGAACGATTAATGACGCAACAGTTAACATTTTTTACGTTTTTCGAATAATATCATCTGCCTTACTTCCATACTGTCCCGCCTGAGGCGAACTTAAGGAAATAAAATTCCTTACATTATGTTCAGGAAATCTCTGTAAAATGGCTCTGGCAAGTAAACCTCCCTGACTATAGCCTATCAAATGTATTCCCTCGGGAAAAGCTGCACCTATAGATATAACATCCATTCCTATTTCCTCTACTTGACGCCACATAGGTTGTAAACTTTCCCAACCGGCGTACCTAATGGTATTATAAACCTGACTTCCAGGATGCATCTAGGAAGATAATTAAAAAATTTCATTTTATTGTATCATTATAAAAGGTGCGTTGAAAGGTTTTCGAACATTAGATAATGTCAAGAACAACCGTTCACATCCATCGAGCCATCATTTTTCCATGATTATCAACATAGTATAATAGCGACATCTAGATAATTTTTATATTATTTTTTTGTACAACTTACTTCTTCTATTCTGTTACTGATAAGCTCCATGCTATCACTACCTGTAAGTACCCCATGGATCACTACCACGGCGTGATAGGATTTAGCTCCGTTACCGCACAATATTAATGTTGAAAGGAAAATATTGAAGGTCCAGAGATATCGTAGAATCGCCATGTTTCGATATATTAAATGATACTTCCTAACCAAGTGAGAATGTACTTTTTGAACTTTCAGTAGCGCCAAATTAAACGAAAAAAACGGTTGAACTGCATAACACGCGTTGGAATTTGATTTGTTTGATATCGATAACGAGGTGATCCTATTTATCGGTACAGATAAATTATCAACGTCGGATAATTAAATTGTAACATAAATCGTACGATGATAAGTTAATAAATGAAATTTTTTGATCAAACTTATCATATTCATTTTTTCTCAAAAGTCGATTTTCCGAAAACGAAAAGAAAAAAATAACTATTTTCTTCTATCAATTCGTTTAACGTGTGAAAGATCCTACATATCTTTTTTATATTATCGAATCTAATAGAAATCGCGTGCGCGAAACCGAATGTTAAACTTACAGAGATTATTATTGCTGTCTGCCCAACTAAGGACATTCTAATCGAGTAAGAAGTACATTTAATCGTATCGAGCGATATGTCAAAGGTGAATCTCCCGTTGACCGTCGTGTCAGAGGCGTACCGGATCCGTATGCCTCGGTATGTGAATTGGAGCGTATATCCACTATCAACAACGATCATTGATCGCTTCCGCACGGTTTTCAAGAGTTTACGATGGGAGAAAACAAGGGAAAAAGAGAGAAAGAGAGAGAGAGAGAGAGAGCGCCGACATCCAAAGGAATCCAATTGCATACGGCAGTAGTGCGTTGGCGAATGTAGCGAGTCGCACCCTAATATTGTACTTATGGGAGAGTTTGTATGGTAGGTGGCGGGGCACGTGGCGTTTCCCGTGCTCTGTCTGACCATACATCACTCCGCTCTGACATCAACCCCCGCTTCGGAGAAGCTCGTGCAGGAGTAGCGCGATGTCGAGCGCATTGTTTCGAACGGCGTCATCCACGATTATCAGGCTTTTGCCCCTCGAACAACAACCCCTTTTCTCTCATAATACTCGATTCTCCTTTCACCCTCCTTCACCACCCTTTCGATCACCCGCCTTTTCATAAACAGGAGAACATTATCAGCTATTTGTAAGAACGTTTCTGTCATTCTGTTATAAGCAAAGATCTTGCGTCAATGAATTTTGCCAATGAATTATTTACACGTGGATTAAACAATCTGCATTCAAGATTTCAAAACTATCGATGCGTCTTGCTATATGAATTCGAGCGAAAAGATGAGAGAGAAAAAGGGGAAGAGATAGAGGAAGGAGTTGAGAGCTAAAAAGCGAGAGAGAGTAGCCAACTAATTCAATTCTATGCTCAAACTCGATCGAAAAAACCACGCGCAGCCACAAGGCAGCGAGCAAGGCTATCGTCGCTCCATGTATCTTCTTTTTTTTGCATTTAATCAAGGATATTCGCGGTCGACTGGTTCGCTATTTTAGTTCACCATGTGCCAACCGAGGCGCACGACCACCGTCCCTGTCCATACCACGGTGATGTGGATGGAAGAATCTTCGTACGAGATCTCCCGAGTTTCTTTTCTACACCCTCGTACTAAAGAAATATGTTAGAATCGTGGAAGAGCTATTGGTCTCGATTGGTCACGCTCGTTCGGAGTTAATTCGTTTCGACGCTCGTCGAGTTCGTTTTACAAAGAAACTTTAATCCCGATCAAATGTAAGCATACTTCGGCATTAATTTTGCGAATTCAAATGTACATTTCGTGCGAACGAACGAGTAACGACGGTAATATTCGCAAAAATATTCAAAAACCTCGAATTATGATTAACCTTTCACCTGTGTATATAATTTTTATTTTTTATTGTTTATTTTTATTTTTATTTTTTTTTCTTGAATGCGCAAAGAAATTGGCAGAAAGAGAACAATCGGTCGTGTCTTAACATGATAGATAACGATTTTTCATTTATCGTTTGCAAATCTACATTTGAACCGAATTCGACATTTCGTTATAAGCATGTGAAAGTAAATTCAGAGATAGAAAAATAATGAATAACAATAACAAATTAATATGAGTTTGCACATACTACTAAATGATAAATGGAGAGTAACGCTGAGTGCAGAACGTTAAACGCAATTGAAAGTTCGACAGGACAGGAACGTTAACGTCCGTCGTCCGAGGAAAGGATCGACTAACGGAGAGTCCATTTAAGCTACCGTCGTCAGTTCTTTGGTAAGTACAAAGACGCACGATGGCAAAGACGAAGTGGGTGGTACGATGTCGTAGAAACGACCTGGAGATTAGCGTTAATTACAGACTCGAGCCGTTCCGGGGTTGAGACGGGGCGTGAGGTATTTGTCACTCGGCACTGGCGCTCTTGGGTTCCTGCTCCTGCTCCAGCTCCGACTCCTCGTTTTGAATATTAATAACCTCGACGGTCCTTCGCCAGCACCCTTCCTCGCACCTTTCGCGACATCCGATGAATTGTGTGGCAGAAGACGCTACTCATTACGTTGACTGTCTGATTTCATCGTCGTCGTCGTCGTCGTCGTCGTCGTCGTCGTCGTCGTCGTTGTAAAAATTAATCGTCGTCGTTATCGGCGACAATTATTTCGGAAGATTTTCCATTAAATTTGATAAAAATGTCACGACGAAACTTCGATTATTTCATAGAGATTATTCATTTCGTCGAATCATTCGAGAATTACGTAGAACTCACCGAGTTGAATCATCCATTCAAACAGTCTATCTTTCTATGATTCATATATACGCTCATCTCGTTTCGAGTTATCTTTTCTCGTTGATAGGGGCCAAATAGCTTCATAGAATCTCAGCGAACGAAGTGAGAAACATTTCAGCTCGGTTCGTAGTAATAATAAAGAAAGAAAATACGAGAAAGAGAGAAGGAGAGGGACAGGCAGAGAGAGAGAGAGAGAGAGAACGAAGGAATTCTTTCTTCGTATATGGGGCTCTTATTGCACACATGGAAGTATATATAGGTACATACCATTTTACAAAAAGTTTGAAGAGTATCCCCGTGGTCGCCGTTATCTCGTTCACGAGAAGCGTCGATCAAATCGATATCATCCTCTCGTTCTCTCTCTCTCTCTCTCTCCCTCTCCCTCTCTCTCTCCCTCTTTTTCTCGTTCTCTTCTTTTTTGCAGCCGATCCCTCCGATGGTGGTCCCATTTCCGCGTAAAACGCTAAGATATTCAAAGTCGGGAAATAGTTTATTCATGGCTGGCTTGGAGAATTTAGAAAGATATTGGAAGTGGCCCAGGAGAGAGAGCGAGAGAATCGTGAAGGAGGAGAAGAAGAGCGGAGGTCTTGAGAAGGAGAAAGAGCGAGAGGAACGATATTGGTCGGACGGAAGTGTCCCCTCGGGGAAACGGGAAAACGGGAGGAGCGTCGTCTCTCCCCCCGATCCGATAAAGCGAAAAGAGGGACCCCCTGTGGCATGGCCACCACTCCTGCGCCATGGCATCACGTGACATCGGAGGCCACCAATAAAATTCAAATAAACTCCACCGTGCATACTAAATTATCACATCTTCCATTACCTGACGGCCCATGCCCATTGCCCATCCCCGAACGACTTTTCGTTCCATGGGAAACGCTTACCTATCGGAACTATCATATTTTTGGCTATTTTCCCCTGGCTTAGACGATCGCTTCCTAGGTATGTATGTAGTTCTCGTGACAGTAGTAAGAAAGTAATACCAAAGTATAGATACACCGTTTTAGGGTTTATCTCGCCCTATCGAGATGCCATCGCTTCGCGATCAGACTAGAGTTTGTATTTACAATATGAAATGTTTTTCGATCGTATCGCGTGCGTATAAAATTTCGTTATTTCCTAGATGACGCTACGTATGGCTTGTTTTCAACCACAAAGAAAATCCCAGAGTACGGCCAGCTGCTACGGTTAATAGATTTTATGATCCGCTGGATGATTTCATTCGGCTTACCGTGTTCCTTAGAACGTATGAAACGCGCGTACGCAAACGGAATGGGCTTCCATGGGCGTTAATTAATAACGAGCATATCTCATTTTTTTGGTTTCTTCGATCGTTTGTTCCTTCGTCCGTTCTCCGTTCAATTAACTAAAGAGAGACGTGGACTCTTAAGTAGTCTTAAGTAAGTATGCTTACTAGCAATGCTTGCTTCTTTATGTTCGACAAAAGGAATTTCTTCTTTCTCGCGTTGATTGATGATCCAGACCAGAACGATCTTCATTTTTCTTAAGACGCGCCAAGGATCTCCGTTCGTTTCTATATAATCGCGCAAGATATTTCGGCAGGTAGGAGATGGTTAGGTCAATCTTTATTGTGTTACGCTCTAATTATGAACGAAAGAATGATAAATGAAATAGAAAGTACAGCGGATAGGTAAAGAGAATGTAATGCTTAACAAGTAGGTATTCTTAACGAAGCATCGTTTACAATACATACTTTGCTCGTACCGTAGTAGTAAACAATGTAAATAATCGATCTCATCGACGGAATCTCATTGCGATAATCGAACGTCGAACATTATTATTCTTGCTGTTTCGATTCGAAATGCAAACGGTAGCTACTCGTTCGAGAGGGTCCAGCGGCAATGATGGAAGGGAGCTGGAGATCAGGTGTCCTTTCCCAGGAACGCCCCAGATTTCAACATTACTCAACGAGGATCAACCTGCCAGAAGAGAGCCCATTGTTCGCTCTTACGCCTCCGGGTTTTCTTCCGCATCGGAGAGTACGCCGTCGTTCCGGTTTGGCCATTCGTGTATGTCGTACGATGTCGCGAGCATTTTTTGTGCTGGCACGTCCATCGTGCTCGTTAAACATCGTCCTTTGAAATATCTTCCAACGACACGAGTCTGACGGACGACCCTGAACATACAAGATCTTAGTACGTACGTATACCTACCATCATCGTTATCTCTCGTAGGCGAAAGTTACATGCCAAGCGTCATTCGGTATCTCATTCAGTTTCGTCAGTTCAACGTCAAACGTTCTTAGAATCAGAAAAGCGAAACAAAAAGGAATAAAATTTCGTTGCTTTCCTTTTTTTTTCAGCTACACCCGGAAGAACGGAGTTTCTAATTTAAGTCTCATGAATATTGAAGCTCGCTGGACTTTTCATTGGAGTAAACGGCTTAAGGCAGAGAAGAGAATCGTCTGAACCTCCGAACGAAGTTGCCGGCATGTAAAACAATTAGTAGCCCGACCGTGCCCTCTACCTTCTCCTCCTCCTCCCATCCCTACCACCCTCTTCTATCAGCTTGTCTACGCCCCGACTATTAGTATAATCGCTGGAGGCTACGACCCTTAGCTACCCTCCAACGGTTCGCTTTAATTCTTACGGAGTTAAAGCGAGCCCTACCCCATCCCTTTTCTATTCGACGAGGACGACGACGACGACGACGACGACTTTGTACTTTGCTTCGAATCCCTGGTTTCCTGTCGATTTTGCCTTCTTCATCGTCGTGATATAAACGTTATATAAAAGGATTAGATTTTTATTTTCCTGCAACGAAGGAAATCATAGTAAAAGAATATTCCTATTCGTACATCTCCCATATCTATTTTTATTATTGCTTAGAGATGCCGTTAGAGATGTATATGTGGAAACGCACATTTTCTACGGACCAATGAAAGGAAGAGAGCGACGATAAAGTTTCACATGGTTTATGTTTTTCGATGAATCGGTATTAAATGTAACACCGTTTCGGTGCGTGACTAATTGATTTCGATGACGAGAAAGAGGGTTCGAGGAAATCGGTGCAACGACCGTATCGGGGGTTGCGATATCTACGGAGTACCCCTTTGCATTATGGATGCACCTGATTTTCACACTTGTTCTTTCTCGATACTGTGAACCGCACCACGGATATATCTACGATATACTATACACGTACGTAGGTATATGTAAGCTTTTCATCGCGGAGACCTCATAAACGGTCGACAATTTGACGACCCATTGTAAAGCATTCCCCTTCGTTTCTATTTGCGTGCATAATCGGTCGTTTTATGCAATTCGCTGATGAAGTACTTGGCTACATGTACATGCATTTACAAATTGTATTTACCCTTAAACGTATCTTCCGTTCTGACTTGTTCGTATTTTTGTTTGTTTGGATAAATCTGGATGCGAGTTTGTCGCGACAGACAGAAGATAACGGCCAAATTGAGATTCACTCCTTTGAGTGGAACATTATTGGCCGGACGTCCGAAATTGGTCGTGTAAGGGGCGCGTAATCCCTGCCACGTGTCGACTACTATAAGTCTTGCGACTCGAGTATCAGTACGCCTAATCGTCCTGCCCGCGTCTCTCCTCCACCTTCTCTTTCTCCACCCTTCCTTCGCTTTCCTAAGCGACCTACGTGCGGCCGCAAAACCCACTTGAGCCGCCCGTTCGTTCGTTACTCGTCATTCAATACCAATTTGTCCATTTACCGAGATTAGAAAGCAACTTGAAAGCGATGCTAATTCGAACGCGGTGCCTTGCACTTTCTAATTTACGATTCACCCCTCCGCCGCGCCGCACCGTCGCTTATTGCTTTATATCCCGCTTTCATAGATTACCATAAGGAATATCAACCGAGTGTTGAACCGTGCCGAGCCTTCAGCAAAGCATTTTATTCTTCAGATATTTCAAGAGATTTTAAGTATCATCGTTTAAGGCTTTCTTCAGTTATGTTTGGATCACGCATCGCTTCGCAACTTTTAACTTCAGTTTAGTCATTTCTATTGAACAGATTTCGATTTAATGATATCGTAAGCGGGCTGAAAATAAAAAAGGAGGTACTTACCTCATTTATACATAACAGATAGTAGTTCTCGTAACTTACAAATATTTTTTTATTTATTTTTATTCATGTAAATTATATAGGAAGTAAAAACTATTCTCGAAATATTTTCAAGTATATATAGGTGTAAATAAAAAATAAAAAAATAAAAAGAAAGAAATCAATAAATTTTCATCGTAAAAGTGATCGTCCGATTTCTTCGGCCAAAGGATCTTTGAGTGGAGCTCCCTCGTAACTAGATTCGCGAGTACGCGCGAGCACACCAAAAAGGACATCGGTGGTCTGACATATGGCTGGCAAATTTGCCGGTAGGGTGGTAGTAACAATATTTACAGAAGGCCGCGCCAGCCCCCGGTGTTTTGTTAAGACTACGTAGCGTGCACATCGACGTAGCTTCGGGGGCAAGGGTGTCACTTTACGGCGGGTAATCCCTCGTAATACTCTTTAGCGAATACCATGCCGCGAAGTGATATTAAGTCTCTTACATCCAATTTCTTTCTTTCTTTCTCTTTTTTCTTTTTTTTTTTTTCTAGGGACCTGCGCCTTGAAGTGATTAGCATTTTGATCGTGGTTTCTTTTTTTTCTTCGTTTCTTTTATGATCTCTACAATTCTAATTAAAAGGAAATTGAAAATAAACGAAGGAATTTATTCGTTTTTTTGTCGAACTATCTAAAGGAGAGAATCACAATTTTATATATCTATACATTGAGATTAACATCAACGAGTAGTATCTATTGTAGTTAAACTGCAGTCAGGTGTTAAGTCTTAACATCGGGCCGATTTAGAAAAAGGTTTATGAAAAAAAGTTTTAAAAAAAGATCGTTAAAAGTGATATTATAGTCCACGATGATATCGATGATTTTCATTCGTTTAACAAATCTGTATATTAACGAGTATATATATATTCGGAAATTAGGGATCGAGATATTGTAAGTATAACTCGTGAAATGCACCGTGAAACGGAGGGTGCGCGGTATAGCGCGGATCTATTTGCTTTAGAGCTTGGCAATCACGTCAGGGTGGTCCAAGCAACGTGGGCCACGGTCAAGATTAGCGGAATCATAATCAACCGATCACCGTTGAGTTGCAAATATATCAACCCTCTCTCTCTCTTTCTCAAAGTAGGAGGAAGAGGAAGGGGAGGGGTGTCAAATGACAGTTCCTATGGGACCAAGGGATCCGAATTGATTTTTTTCGCACATACATCAAGACAGTCCTTGATCCTTCTCTCTCTCTCTCTCTCTCTCTCTCTCTCTCTCCCTCCCTCCCTTTCCCTCTTCCTCTATCTTTTTGAGAGCGACACGTGACCCTAACGAGATTATGGACCTGCGACACGGCTCTACAAATTGAATTCTAACGAACAGCTTTTGAATTTTCTAGCAAGAAATTAGGAGATCATCGTTTCTTTATAATATCATATACCATTATTCGATATATGAAAAATTTGACAGGCATTCCAGTTCGAAAGGGGAAAGGTAATTAAAAAATGAAAGTTTGTCTGGAAATTCTTGTGAATTTTGTTAGTAGAAAAGTACAGTAGAATCAAACCGAGCTCGGATAGATAGAAAGAGTGAACGGAGGATGCTGAATGCTGTCCGGTCTCGATAGCCGTTTAAGATTTGCGCGAAGCGTGAATGAAAGAGGGCGTGGGAAACGACGAAGTGGCTACGTACGCGGATAGTGTGTGCTGACTTGCGACCGGTCTCTCGTAATTGCTGTAATTTTGCCGAGTGATTCACACATGAGGATCGGCGCTGCCCTTTCCGCAGTAACGTTCTCGTGTGCGTCGTTTGCGTGCATGCGCGAACGAATGCGTGCGGTGCGCGACGTCTCCGCAGCCGCCATTCGCGCGCGAGCAAAACCGAAGCGAGCGTGAGCGCGAGCGCATCTGCGCGGGATTTCGGAAACAATTGCCGACAATTCTCGCCACTTGACTCGCTGCCAGCGATTGACGTGAGAATCCGCTTAGATGCTCATATAAACTCCGCCGCGGAGCGTATGAGGTCATCTTCATTAAATCGTTCTCCGCTTAATGACAGATCTCATTTTTTTCTCTCTTCCCCCTCCCCTATCTTTTTCTTCCTACCTCCCTTACTCGCTTGCTCTTTACTCACCTTTTTTTTCGCCAACTAGCGCTCGCGTAAAGATTCCTTCCCACGTTGATTTCGTTCGAGCAATGAAATATGTATACCACTATACGTAACAGTTATCCGAGAAAGTACACGGAATAGCGGGAGGAATCGTGGTAAATAACGCTTAGGTTTCCACTTTGTGTTTGTACTAACGTCTTTGCTCCTTCGTAGAAGATGGATCGTTCTTTGGACGTTCCGCGAAATCGTTCGAGCGTCCTTCGTCGAACTTTGAAAATCCTTTATAGCATTATTATTGGTATACTATAATGTTTAAATGTAATAAATTCTAATAAGTTTAAAATGTCGTTATGATTAGAAACGAATTGTCGCTTGAATTAGAAGTCGTGTTGAATGCTATGTATGTGTAGCTTCGTGACATATTATTTTGTATCGCATACCATGACGTTTACTACTTTAATTATCTAAATTAAGTTAAACCGGAGTTAAAATGTGAATATACGCCAACTTTTTTATTTATCGAGAGGCTTTGTACCTGATAAGAAAATATGCTTGTCAGATAACATTGCGGGAGAAGTGCATATACATATCAAAATAATCGTGTATCGCGCTTGACAAATGTAAAAATATCTCTCGACGTTGCAGACGGCATCGATGTTACTCGAGCTTGTTTGTAATTAACCGCTATTGTTTGTGACAGCGACAGCATTCAATCGATTTTCTTTTTTTTTTCGGTTGAAGTGCGTACGCGCAAGTAAAATATACATATCTGTAACTGATCTATCCCGACCTCCTTCTATGCCGGATTTCAATTCGTGTCATACGATGATTCGTTTGTTAATTTTTTAACTCTGAAGTAGCGTCAAAAAATGTACATACACGATTTAGTACTTAACATTGAGAAGAAAGATCTAAAGTATTTCAATTGATAAAATACAGACTCTTTTACAGATAGATAGATACATAGATAGATAGATAGATAGATAGATAGATAGATAGATACAGAGAGAGAGAGAGAGAGAGAGAGAGAGAGACAGAGAGAGACAGATAGAGATAGAAACAGAGACAGAGAGATCGTCTGATTATGCATCTTTTGGTTATATTTGAACTAACAGTATATCGGTATTGCGGCGTACCACCGTGAAATACACGTACGCCGGACGATGCGGTGTGATGCGGATAGCTCGTAAGAGGGTTGATAAGGCTATCGCGCACATCGCCCCGCGCGTTTAGCATACATTTGAATAATGGGCAGGCCGGTAATCCTTTAAACTGGTGTGCCCTCATCCCGTAACTAGGTATCCTTTCATCTCTCGCTTCGAGCTCGTCCGAGAACCAACCTTCCCCTTCTCCCATCTCTACCTCGCTTTTCTACTCGCTCTTTCAGTAGCATCAACCTCTCTCTCTCTTTTCCTCTCTTGCCAGAATGACTGGAGGGCTTCCTTCTTTCTCTTCTCTACTGAGTCTCTCTCTCTCTCTATTTTTCCCTACCATTTTGCATCTTTCTCCCTCCTTCTCCCCCCCTCTCTCTCTCTCTCTCTCTCTCTCTCTCTCCTCTCGGTAACGTTTAAAGATATTTCGTTAAAATAACATTCTCGGCTCAACTCAGTGCCCCCTGCACCCTTATACAACCCAATGGTCGCGGCAAAAAGGGGGTGGCATTTGCAATGCAGAGGTTAAATGGCTGCGGGGGTTGGTCTGGGATGGTCCGCAGGGTAAGAGAGGAGTATGGAGGGATGCCGCACAGCCACTGCACAGACTCGATTGGTTTTTTACTTGCCTCCTCGAAAGCGGGAGATCTTCCTACATCTCCTCTCTCGTTCTTCTCCCGTTTTCTTTCTTCTCCCTTTGCTCTTTTCACTATTTGATCCTATCTCTCTCTTTCTATCTTGCGTGCTCGCTCGTTCGCAAAATCTTTCCTTTTGCGTCCTTTAACAAAAAAATGTTCTTTCTCTATCTCCTTTTATCCTGAATCGGTTGGACTTGTCGTGAAGCGTTCGTGGATAAAGATAGAAAAAGCGATAGCAGAAAGGAAGATGACAAAGGGAGCTGGAGAGATAAGAGCTGAGAAAGAGAGAGAGAGAGAGAGAGAGAGAGAGAGAGAGAGAGAGAGAGAGAGAGAGAGAGAAAAAGAGTTTCATAGTGCCCGAAGGTGGGCGAGATTAAACATTTATTTAAATGGCAGAAGCTTCCGAGCGCGACTACACACACATCTTCAAGTATGTAGCCACACTTAATATACGTTCTGATGTGTACGCGTGTGTAAGCGTGTTGGTGTACGAGTAGTGCCGTGGAACCCGATGCATTCGTAGAGAAAAGTACGGCGATAGTCGAGAAGAATCGCACGGTATTTGTTCGTAGAGAGGCAAAACACGCGTGCGTGCGAACTCGTGGGCGTGGATATGGATATTATGAGCAAAGCCGAGCGCGCGCAAGAGAGAGAGAGAGAGAGAGAGAGAGAGAGGGAGAGAGAGAGAGGAGATTAGTCTGGTGGTTTTCAATCCCATTTTCATCGCGCTTCTGTGCCACCCTATGCTACGATATCGTTGAAGCTTCATCGGCGCCTGTTATATGCGTAGCGCGTACCTATGTAGATAGGTATGCATGAAAAAAAAATGTGAAAATAAATCAAGGGTAATGGTCCTCCGAAGGCAACGTGACCAGAGATAAAACTCCCCGCAAGTATTTGCACGCGATTCGATAATTAACGGCACTCTCATGATTTTCTTCGAATACTCGGTCTCGCTAGGATCTGTCTATCCCATAAATGTAGCTAGATAAGTCTCGATGTTGGTGCAAAAAATGTATTTTTTTTTCAAGAAATATAAAAAAAGAATGTGCGTTCGAGTATATCAATCATATTATAAAATAGCTATAAAAGGTACGTAATATCATCCGAGTCGCACACAAGCGTGCGCGTGCACGCACGCACTCGCACATACACTTGATGGATTTTACGTGACTTTCCTCCTGTTACGTTCGACCTTGCCGAGAACGTATAGAAGGAACGTGTGTGCTTTCGTCGAGCAAGCAGAATGCTATCTAATTAGCCGTGGATTATATACGATCAGATTTTAAACAATTAGCTAGGAGAGTGGGTGTGGAGCCTAGAATCCCCTGGGAGAACGCGCGGTCGCGCCCATCTTCAAGTTCGCGCGTAGTCCCTTGAGACAAGCATGACTTTCCACGTGGCCTCGATACTCGCATGCACCACGTGCCTCGTTCGAGCACTGCCGCCGTCGCTTTATGCTCTTCGTCCTTTGTTTCCATTACTACCAAGAGGAAGGTCTCCAAAGACCTTTGGCCACGGTCCGCGTATGTATGCGGAACAAATATCCTTGGACGAACTGCCAACGAACACGCCAGCACCGTTGGTCCAATTCGATTCAATTCCACCTCTTCTTTTCTCTTTTCTCTTTCTAACTCTCTCCATCTATCTATCTATCTATCTTTTCTCCTTTTTCTCTCGGTCTTTCTCTTTTACTCGTTCTATCTCCGACCTGCACGATCCAGTTACTCCCCCGAGAACGATAGATCCTCGGTTGACTTTGCTCGGGGTGGTTTCTCTCAACTCGATCTGTTTTTTTTTCTTCTTTCATCCGCGAGCACGACAAAGGGCTCCCTACGATCTACCTCCCTCCCTACTTCCTTCCTCCCTCCATCTATCTCTTTCTCATATAATGCAAACTCGCCGCGTAATTATGACACGACTATATCGTCTTCCTACCGATCATTCTCAAACGTACGAATATCAGTTTTCTTTCAGCCCATATACGAGCAAAGAGAAGACAAGATTTTATTAACAAATTCCCGAAAATTTCATTACCATTCAATTAACGGATAACGTATAAGAGAGGAAACAGCCGACGATACGTTTGCATGCATCGTCGATAATTCGATCGAGCTCGAAGGGCAGCCGAGCATGGTTACTTGTTTGGACAGCGAGAACCTCGCTCGCAGTATTCACTCTGTTTGAAAGCGTGTTTCGTTCGGATAGTAGATGGTATGGCCGAGACTCCTGCCATCAATCCTTTCGGCAACACGATTCGCGAAAGGTGCGTATTCTATGTTCGCGTTTCCACGCTCACCCAACCGAGTCCCTGGTGTCTCGTTCATCCTGGTCAGTTAATAACCATCGGTGGTATGGGTATCGGGGTACATCGGTGGTAGGTCCAGCGGACGGTTTACGTTCGGCCACCGCTGACCACTCGGCTCGTGTCTGCTCGGGTTTTCCACCGAATTATGGAAACACGCAGTTATACGAGGCACTGGCCCGATGATACCTAAGTGAGCCCCGAGCGCCTCGTTTCTCGTTTTAATTAAGCTCCCCAACCCATTTCCTAACTCTGTTTCAAGCCTCGAGGATATCACCTCTTCTACTCGTCGTATAGCTAATAGAGAATCCAGGTCTCCGCGTACCCAGCTTCTACGAGCTTCTTGCGCTTTCGCGCTTTTGCCATCTCATCCGCCGTTCTATCCGGGCTTTCGCCGTATTCGCTCGAGGTTCCAACAGCTTCACTCGCTCGGTTTATGAGCACGCAAAAAGCCTCCAATTCGAATTCCACCGGGGAAACCGTTATATGCTTTCGGATGGACCGACCGAAAGGACTAGCTCGCTCGTGCTCGACCAGCAGAATCGATGCGGCAGTTTGATTCTTCTTTTTTTTCTTTCTTCTTTCTCTTAACGGGAGTAAGATAAGCGTGCGAATTACAACTTTTTCAATTATATAAATTCGATAGGAGTGCTCCTTCATTTTGTTCCTTTTTTTTTCCTTTTTTACTTTAACAGACAAATCAGTGCAAAGCTCGTACCTGAATGAGGACAAGAACGGAATCGTATGCGATAAATTCTGTTCTTGTTTCTATCGTAATATTCTATCGAAATATCTTCCATTTTTCTTTCGTTCCACTAACATTACTTCCTTGCAATTAAAGAAAATATGTAAAACGTTGGTGGACGTAACGCGTCCAATATTATAATAATGTCGTTCTCGCGCATGGATCGTATTTTTTATTACGATCTTCGGTCTCGGTAGCCGGCAAGAGTAATTAGTAAGTGAGAGGGGTTATGCGAAATAGTGGACGAATCACGATTCGCTTAGGAAACATCTGGAGCGACAGGATGCGTGCAGTTCCGTTTATTCCGGTAATTTCGTTTAAATTAGCCGAACGCGAGTGTTTTTACGTTGACACCGAACGGTTCACACGTATTTTCCTCTTTCTTTGCGTTCCCGCGAGTAATCAACCAGATTCGTAAATTGCTCGGTGGATCCAGTCGCCAGTGTACGCACGCAGAATCCACATTCTCGTCGTGTAAATTGGGTGAAAATTTCAATACGATAGTTGTCGGCCCCGTTCGCACGGAGATCCGTTAAAAATAAGGAATATCTATAGAACGTAGACACGTACGTTTAGAAAAATGCTAATCCTCCTGGATATGACAACTTTGCATTTAAGAAGTTGCCCCGTCAATCAGTGCGCCAGTTTTCCCCTTTATCTTCGAGGTTCTTAGATTATCTCCCTTCGAACCCTCCTTTGTCCAGATGCTAGCTTTTTAATTGGACATCCTTTGTACGCTGGGGAGACATCCGGATGGCGATAAAAAGGTAAGCTGGAAAAGTAAGGTTGAGTAAGGTGTAAGGGCTCGTCAAGCAGCGAATTACCGACCTTATTATTATCGTCCGCGGTTCTAACGCGCCATTTTTTCCTCTTCTTTTTTCTTCGAAAGTTAAAGAGGGAAAGGGAAAAAAGAAAAGAAAGTAGGGAGGAAAAGTACTTGGAATAATAATATTCGAGCCCCTTTTTTTCCGACTCAACAGAATATGTGGCAGTTGGAAAACGTCGGCGTTATTTATCCGGTAGAATTCCTCGTTTTTAGAGAACAATTGTTTTCCACTTACGCTGAGATATTTTTTCTCAGCGATTATTGTCCCCTTATTCTCGACCATCGTTTTCTTTGGCCTTTAAACACGACCAACACGTTGTCAGTCCAAAACCATCTTCGAGGCTACTAGTGCTGATCCCAACTAACCTGAGCATTCTGGAAGTACTGATTCGGAGTGTTTATTGGTCTCTGCTCCGAATATCATCGTAGTCCGATTCATTGTAGTCCAAGTTCCATAGGCTTTGTTCTCTTTAGAATACAAGTTTTGCTTAGCATAGGTATACCTAAATTATATTTATATTTAATATCTCTTACCGAACAAGCCATATACATTTATTGTCTCTCATCCGATCTCTCCGGTTTATATCGACGCGTTGTGCCGTTTGAAAACGACAAAATTGTTTCAATGTCCGCCTAAACGTACGGAGTTTGATATTTTACGCAATTATGGACCGCGGTACGAACAAGAAATTTAATTAATCTGGGTGAACTAGCGGTGCAAGAAGTGGGAGAACGCACGGATGAATTCCGCTAAGTGGTAACAGAAAGAGAAAGAGAGTTTGTGCGGCGAGAGAGAGGGAGGGGGAAAGAGAGAGAGAGAGAGAGAGAGAGAGAGAGAGAGAGAGAGAGACGAGAACGCGGGACACGAGCAAAGGCACGAGTTGAAAATATATCCGCTTCCTGTCGGTTAGAACACCCTCTTTCTTCTGAACTAATCAGAGGCCAACGGCTAATTGAATTATCGATCACGAGGAGAGTGCGGATAGGGCAGCGTTAGATGGATAAACGAGCTGTTCTCTCCTCTCTCTCTCTTCCTCCTCTTCCTCTTTCACCTCCTCCTCCTCCTCCTCCACCTCAGTCTCCTCCTGTTCGACTTATTCGTCGTTTCAGCTCGACGATTCGCCCGGAATCCCTGGTGTAACGCTCTATGTACCCCCGATAGGCATAACCGCACCCCTGTTTGCCACTCACTACCCCTGATTAGCTGGACTTCCTGTTCACGAGCCGCCGCTGCAACCGTACACGTATACACCCGCGTAAATATAAATACGTAGATATGTACGTATCTACCATGTAAGAGTAGGTACATTCGTGCCAGAAGAATGCGTATGTAGCTTCATACACACGTAGAAATACGGCCAAGTGTATCATCGCCGCGTACGCCCAGTTTATTCGCACAACGTGTAACGCGGTAACGTTCGATCCCGTCGGGCTTCTATGAACTTAATGATTGGGCTTGATTGCTCGACAAACATGGGCTAGTCTCGAATCACACCCCTTCGACCGTACGCTACGCCGTCAGTCTCGTGATCGTTTCAATTTTATCCGACACGTTCGAATAAATATCGACTATAACGGATATTTCGAACATTGTTGGAATATTGGAAATGCTTATGAAAGACTTTCGTTGTTTACTTTGAGATTTCATTCGCACAACTTGATTTCTATCATTATTTGACCGATTTTTATATTTTACGCATTGTTAGAACATATACGAAATGAAAAAAAGTTGTGAAGAATAATTTTTTACCATGTGCAATTTAGCATAAGCAAACTTGAAAGGCGGATTAGATTATCGACGAAGATGACGACGCCGGCGACGACGACGACGACGACGACGACGACGACGACGACGACGACAACGACAATGACGAGGATGAGTCAGAGTCGAGATTGAGAATAGCGCCGGGGTCAACTGACGAAGGAAGTCCGACTTGACCGGCGTCGTTTGACCCTTAGGATTAGTCGATCGTCCGGCGGCAAGGACCCATTGATCTGCGATCAATCGGATTCATTGACGCGATGATGCGTCGCTACCATTCTCATGATCAACGCCGATTAACAAAAATTTCT
Source organism: Vespula pensylvanica (assembly GCF_014466175.1). NCBI lineage: Eukaryota > Metazoa > Arthropoda > Insecta > Hymenoptera > Vespidae > Vespula > Vespula pensylvanica. The sequence goes on from NC_057693.1 coordinate 4,244,767, forward strand.
TTTCGATACTAATCATCGTTTTCTGCTCTTCGTTGTCATTCACATCTTTACCTGGATCCTTTGAAAAGTCGCATGCTTGAGCGAATTCATTTTCTATAAGTTCGCGCATAATCTCGCAAGAGGACGCTTCGTTATAATAATGGCAAAATAATTAACAAAACGTGGAGAGTACCGACGTTGAATAATAGCCCTATATATGTAAGACCCGCGATGCGTTTATGGATATAAATCGTAGTTCGTTAGCAAGTGCATTGAACTGGCTATGAGTGAGAAATGTTCTCTATCTTTTTGTCTCTCTTTTTCTCTCGTTGACGAGAATAGGGTGCAAGAGTAAATAGCACGGTGCATGTAAGTATTGACAGATTCATCGATCGATCGAACGATCATTTATAAATTCGCCACGTCGAAAGTGCGATCTTCGTCTAAGAATCGGGAAAAAGTGGAAAATTTTCGATCGACGTTTCCAATAATCTTTTGAATCATTTAACTCATAAATTGGAAGGGACAAAAATCTAAAGAGGATTCTTCCTAAAAGAGGAGGATATTATTTCGTGGTTCTACACGAAGGAGTAAATCTCGATTCTCCGGCTAGCGTTATAGCCGCTTCGGGACCGAAGCTTTTAGCGGCTCAGGTGGCTACGCCATCCGATAATATAACATTATTTTAGCGAAAGCATTCCACCAGGGAAGTGGCAGAGATTGTAATGCCTGATTGTGGACGCGAGCAAAGAGAAGTTCGAATAAAGCGACGATTCTCCAAGCATCTCGAATACTTTGATACATGGACACTGTTATCTCTTTTATGGATTTTACGTCATAACTGTACACGTATAATACACGATGTATATAATATCATGTATATAAAATGATGTATATAATATGATATCGAGGCTTTAGGAGTGATATCGACTTTGTTAGAAATAATACTTATCTTGCCTGAGAATGCATCCATTCGTAGAGAATCTTTCCCAAGGCAAATAACGGTAAGTCATACATGTGTTATAACGAGAAACCTTTTCGCCGATCGTCCTGAGCCTCCGGCAAAAACTCGCGATCCCGCGACAAAGTCAAAGCGAAGTTCTCGATGACGTTCGTTCAGCCTCGATGAACTTTTACCCCCGACGAGGGGATATACTGAAATATACGCTCGCAGGATGTCACGGTTCCCACGAGTTTGCGTATTCTCGAAAGGAATAAGAGCAACGTATTTGAATCTGCCGAGCGTGTATCTGTCTCATTCCTATACTCGTCCTTCTCTCTCTTACTCTTACAAAGTGTCTCCCTTTGCGGTCTCTCTCTCTCTCTCTGTCTCTCTCTCTCTCTCTCTCTCTCTCTCTCTCTCTTCTCTTTAAATACGTCGAATACGCCACGTTCGAGTTCTCTTGTAGTTGGTGTGCGTGCACAAAATGTGCGTATACGTAGATCGCACACAGCGATATGGGAGTAATGGTGAAAGTAGAGGGTAGTCTTTGATATGCTGACGTCGGTATTATCAATTCAGATGAGGCAGAGAGGTGCGGTCGCTCGGTAAAACTGCGTTTGATCTGTTTCACCCCATGCGTGTACCTATATACGTACGTGTACATACTCGTATATCTATGTGATACGTGCTTCCATGTAGGACGTACGAACGTACGAACGTTGGCTGGAGTTGGTGCCTCGGGCATCTTGACTCTTCCCGAGGAAATTGTGAATTGCTATTGCGAACAAAAATGATATTATTCGTGTTAGGCAAACGCGCTAGGCACAGCGGATATACTAGACACTCGCGTAATCGCCGTGCTACGCCGCGCTACGCCGCGCTAGTCCGCGCCGCTCCGACTAAGTATCTTCCAAATGATACTTCTTATTTATCGGACAATAGTAATCGCACTCATTTCCTCGTTATAAGACTTTTCGGGTTTCTACGGGTTTCCGTTAGTCCGAGTAACGCTTAGAAAAAAGAGAGAACGCGAGCTCTTATAAAAATTAATCGTTTTGCCCCAATTCTTGCGTCAAGGGAGGGCATTCGACTGCGTTAAATTGGTTTGTATGGGCACTGCTTGGGGCATGGTCCCGCAGTAAAGTGGACTTTTAGGTGGCAGACCGGCACATGCGGGTTTTACTTCTGCCTTCCTATACGGCATTTACCCCCTACCAAGTTCTCTTCTCTCTTCTTCTTCTCCTTCGCTCCCTCCTTTCCTTCTCAACCCATTCGAATGCCCATCGCCAGCTCTTATACGTTCCTCTCCTCCTTCGTGTTCCGACCAGCGCGTATATAACGCAATAATCATTTAATTCTGGCGGTCGTACGCGCAGCGCTTGGCGCCAAGTCAATCTAAGCCAACCGGATATGCCTCTCTCGTCTGCCTCGCTCGGCCACTGACGTAATCCCAAAGTTTAGAGGAGGTAGAGGAAAAAAGTAGAAGACGATTACCCTTTCGAAAGGAATAGCAAACATTTTTTGTTTCTCTTTTCTTTCTTTTCTTTTCTTTTCTCTTTTATCGGAATAAGAAATAAGAAAAGAAAAGGAAAGAAAGGAATACGTAGAATTAGACAAGTCTTTAAACACGGTCAGAGTCTTTAATGTCTTCTTAATATCTCAATCTGGCCGAGCACTGACTCCTGTACCAAAAGGAAAGTCCATAGATGTCACGTAAGTGGGTTAGAGGGACAAAGGAGTATCCTACGACAACCCTTCGACGAAGGATCATCATCGAGGTCGAGAACGTCGAAGGCTGGTTCTAGCTTTCCGGCCTTCCTTCCTTTCCTCCTTCCTCTTCCTGCCTACGGCGCGGAGTTTCATCTGTCGGCGTGAAAGTGCTAATGAATATCGGCCCTAAATATCGGTCCACGGGGATGAAGGGTAGCGCTGGGTGGGCTCGTTGGTGCATATGTCTATATATTATGGGGGATTACACGTCCAAGTTCCCTGTCGAAAGTCGTCACGAAAGGCAGACTCCATACGTTCGCGCCCGTGCCACTGTGCCCCACGTTCGTGTGAGTACGCGCAAGCTAGACGGGATACGGGAGGCGAGAGTGTTTACGTAGAACGTACGTATGTATGCATGCATGTGTTTCAGGGCCCCGACCCTGGTCACGCTCGTTTGTTCCGCGTTAATTCTCTCTTCTCCGCTCACCCTCTTCTCGGTTTCTCTTTCGGTGGAAACTCTCCGGCGCGCGACACCATATGTCAACTCCCATCGTTTCGGAGTCAAGGCAAACGTTTTGGAGTCTATGGAGATACTGCTGCTTAGTAACGTTACTGTTCTTAGCGTTACGTATCATTGATCGAGTTGCGATCGCTGATCGACGGACCACTTTATTTAACATCTCCGCAAAATCTTATCGCACGCGTGCTGATTTGTTTTACACATCCTCGTAGATTTTCTTATCGTTTCTTTCGAGACGAGGATGCGACTATGACTAAACAATGATTTTGTCTCGCTCGAACCGGAATAACGGCTACCGAAACCAATAAGAGAGCGAGAGGACTACTCTATTGTCGTCCGATGAAATCAGCCGCGGACTTGCTGGCTTGATCAACGACTCGAACTTCAGTCGATACTCGTACATCCACGTCACCGTCATCTAGATCCATCGATCTTCACGGGATTTAAATCGTACATTTCGACGATCTTGTGACCGATTAGATAAGCTCTCGATGCTCTTCGAGGAAAAAACAACGATTAGGTTTGTTTTTGTTTTTATTGGTATTAGTCGCAAAGACCATCGCCGTATTGTCGAATTGCGACATTCGTCATAAAAATCCCGCGACGGTCGGAAATGAAATCGAAAAATAATCTAATAAATTGCGATGATCGATCGTCGGTCGAATTTCTTATCGAAGAACCACGAATGAAACGTCTTGATCGAAAAGTTTGGAAAAAAGGAGAGCGGCGAAATCATCGACGAAATTTTAACGATCCATTGTAGATCGATAAGTCCACGAGACTCGAGAAATTTTCTTAGATCCCCTCGAGTCAGGCTAATTGTTTTTCATTAAGTTCCCAGATAAGTCATACTCACGATTCGTTCGTTTACCCGCAGGCTTCCAACTGTGTTAGAACCCGTAGCTTCGCACAAGCGTCTCCGCTCCGCTTCAGCGTACGTGTGAAGGATCGTCGCTACGTTGTACGTGTCGCACGATATCGTTTTCTCCGATAACCATCACCCACATCCCCAATTGATAAAGACAATAGCTAATAGGTATGTTTTTTCCTTGATTGAGAGTGACTCACGTTTGTACGTACGTAGATCGTACCGTCTGGCTCGATACGAGAACGACGATCACGAGAATGTCTATACCAGGGTATATCGTCGAAACGGTAATTGTTTGACGGGACAATCAAGTATTAAATTCGTGGCGCCAACGGAAGCTTCGACCGGCGCGGCGCATTCAACTATTACAGTTTATCTAGGTAGACATGACGGATGAATCAAGATCATCGTTACAACGTTCATTTTTTAACCGATCTCGCTGACTTTTCTTATATTCGTAATTATTCGCAATTTTAAATGAGATGTAGTACATATACATCTAGAGAATAAAACTTTATATTCATTTTGAAGAAGACACAAGACAATTATTTGCTTGTAGGCATTATTTTTTTTAACATTGCGTGTGTGCGCGTGAGAGAGAGAGAGAGAGAGAGAGAGAGAGAGAGAGCACTTCTCTACTTATGCGTTCGAGTAGAATATGAAACAACGATAACTACGTTTATCTATCGATTACAATTTAAGATTAACGATAATTGCGTTCCATCACCGATCCCAGTATCGGATGCTAATGAAGGATCCGAAACCGTTTCTATATCAGCAGCAACCCAAGCGCAAACACGATAATGTAAAGCGATATTATTAATGATCATTATGATCGTTGGTAGACGGGCAATTGTGTATTCATTGGATTAAGATATCGTGAGATCTGTAAATCACGTCGTTATATACCATAGTTCTCTGTAGAAACACAGTCCGTGTGAAACTCTTAAAAGACGACGATCTAATGTCCGTGAGATCTAGCAAATATTGATTTCTCCATATGTTCTCGAACGCCGGCATGTAGCCGAAACGAGGGTACTTGTCACGATCAGTACGTGCATGCGATCCGGCAAGTCGCTTTATATCCCTTTAATCGGACTTTTTCGACGAAACAAAAGACAAAGCCGGATCCGACGAATGAACAATGTTTCTGTTTTTTATTTATTTCCTTTCGACATGTGCCTTTACGTATCATATAATTATAGGTAAAAGCCATCTATTTATTTTGTTACAACTTTCGTCGTCGCGGTGTTCTTTCTTAAATCTAAAAACAGTTGGTGGCTGACTAACCGCATAATTTTCTCAAATTAGCATCCCTCTGATAAGCCAATCTGGGGAGATTTTACGTTCTTGGAATATGGTATGCCGTATTTCGGCGTACCGTGAAAACTTTACGCTTCAAATCTAATCTCGAAGGATTATTTTATTATTTTGTTTGACCATGTAAAAAAACCTCCGGTCATAACAGGCTTTATTTTCCTCTACATTAGTCATCGAAGAATTTCTCTTGGAAAGAACGCAAAAGAGATTCTCTCTCGTGAAATAATTGCAAAAGAAACCGTTTCCCCATCTTCTATAATTTCGCACGGGACATTAGGTTCCTCGAAGTATCCTCTTACCCCTCCATCGTCGAGCTTTCACCCCTTATACATCTCCTGCAGCACCGCCATCAGCGGAACCACCACAGGCACAGCTACTACCTTTCTCATCTTCTTTCGGTCGGCATGTACATCCTCGTCTAGCAAACGGGCCACTCGAGAGTGTCGTCCTTGTCCCTCCTCGAGTTTTCCTATTTTCTGCGATAAGAGAGCCAAGCAATCTTCTCCAGCGAAGATAGAACGGCCCTGAGGCCCGCTGCCGGATGCTCCGGGGAACGAACGACGACGCGAGTGAGCGAGAATGATTGATGCGGTTTGTCGCTTTTGCCTGACGTCCAACATCTCGTCTCTACTCTTCGAATCGTGTATCGTCGCGATACACCATACCTACATACCGCGAATAATCCTCCCCTTAAACTTATGCTCTTTTATTAGATAAATGCAAGTGTCTCGTGGACGACTTTATCGAAAGAAGATATCGGCTTTTGCGTCAAATTCAACATTTGCGATTACCTCAATGAAATCATTCTATGAACTTAATATATTATTTGCTCGTAAATGGAAGTACGATTAACGTTGATCTGTTGTTTTTTCCTTTCTATTTAAATTTATCAGAGAAGAAGCGCTGGAATAAAGATGAAGAAAGCACGACGTATACGTGACGAAATATCGTCCGACCGAGGGACATTTTTCATAATCTATTCCACGAAAGTATCACGAGTAATAAAGGGTTAATACGGTAATCGCATAAGACGACAAACGGTTAGATCGGAGAGAATAGATTACGGTCTCGGTTGACGGTGCGTTTCAATTTCGTCGCGAATTAAGCCGGAATAGCGAGTAATTGACGCGGGTCTATGGATTTAAGGAAAATATTTTTCTGGCCATTTCCCGACGATCTCTGACAAGCGTATGTTTTACAACGTCTGCTCGTCGACCAACGGAGAGGGCATAGTAGGGATAGTGAGAGAGAGAGAGAGAGAGAGAGAGAGAGAGAGAGAGAGAGAGAGAGAAGAGATAACAAGAAAATATATTGTGCACGACTGGTAGGTAATTGTCGAATAATTTAATACGCCTTAATCGCGTTGCGAGAAGTCGAGGAAGAATTGCGCATTCCTTTCAAGAAAATCAACACATTCCAGGGAAGTTTACGATCCGCGAGACATCGATAATCTCGTTTCGTTATCACCTACGCCAAAAATATGCTGCGAATTAACACAAAGTGATCGATTCAAAACGCGGCAAGCACACCGTAGGATGTCTGCGACGTCACTTTTTTTACGTCTTCTTCCAATTCAATGAAAGCTTTTCGAATGAAAGCATTTTCAAAAAGTAAATGTCAATGCGTCGATTCGACGAAAATAAAACGTTCGCGTTAAGTCTGTTGTTACTTTGCTCGTGCATTATCGTTCGCGAATGTCGTTGCACCAAAAATTCAACCTTATCTATCGACTCTCGTTATCGCCGATAAATGGAACGGATTTAATTCCTCTTGAAAACACATGATCTCTCTCTCTCTCTCTCTCTCTCTCTCTCTCTCTCACTTCCTTTTTTTTCCTTATCGCAGTATCTGTAGTAAAGAGATGTGGTGAAAATGTAAGAACCATTATACAGATTGAAAGACCGTTCGTTCGGCGAAGTCACAAATGAGAAAAAGGCGGTGGATGGTAGTCCAGAAAAATCAAAAAGGTAGTAGAACTTTCTCGTCTTAGCAATCGAAAAACACGCGCGTGAGATCGCGCGTAAAACGCGCGTGTATCGCTGATACACGGTGGATCTCATACGCGTAGCACGTCGGACGTGCGCGCGCGTTTTCTAACTCTCTCTCTCGTTTGCTCATTCGCTCGCGTGGGAGGGCCGAGCACAAATATCAATCAGTGGAGTCAAGAGAGGAATCAGGGTGGCCGAGTGGTTCCACATAATGCTGGTGAGCGCGGAGAGATGAGAGCGAGTGTGAGAGAGAGAGAGAGAGAGAGAGAGAGAGAGAGAGAAAGAGAGAGAGAGGGTGGGAGGGGGCGGGAGAGAGAAAGGTGAAGAAGGAGCTTCGGTCACGCGTTACTCTACAACGAGGGAGTAAGAGAGAAAGAGACAGAATAGAGATAGATTGAACGTACGTACATTCGAGAAACACACCCAACTGTACCACCCCCGCACAGAGTCTCTCATCCGGGTGAATCGCGAGAATAAGCACGTAGCGAGTAGCTTCAAAGTACTCGAACGTTGCTTGTGGGAGTGCTTCGAGTGCTTGTGTGTGTGTGCGGGGGTGGAGTAGGGAAGAAGGAGGCGTGTCAGGGAGGCGGAGCCAACTTTGAAAATCCCAGCTAGCATCCAACGTTTCTCTCTCTTTCTCTCTCTCTCTCTCTCTCTCTCTCTCTGTGTCTCTCCCCTTTCTCTTTCTTTACTCATTCGTCTCCCACCTCCATTCTCTCTCTAGAGAGAGAAAGATAGATAGATAGATAGATAGATAGATAGATAGATAGATAGATAGATAGAGAGAGAGAGAGAGAGAGAGAGAGAGAGAGAGAGAGAGAGAGAGAGAGGCTGATAAGCCGTAGAGCCGTGTGCGTGAATCCACATTCGCTCTCCCCTCTGAACCGCGTGCGCGCACTTACATATATCCGTCTCACTCTTCGCCGCGACTTTCGTCCATCGTCGTCGCATGGGAGTCCCTCGGCACTATCGGATCCCGTTAACGGCAGTCGCCGTCGAGACACCCGCTATAACGTCTCTCGCATCTCCGACACACACATCAAACCGGTGTGTCCTTATTTCCTCTTGTTCTTTCGCACCTTCTTCATCGGCTACTGTTGCAAACATCAACGACCCTTGCGATCGACGATCGACGACGCAAAAGATCCTTCTCGACGAATGATTTTACACTTTGTGCTCGCTCGGGAATAATCGTTGTAACATCGCGAAAATAATTGCGATGACATCGTCTTTCGATTCGATCGAGTTTCGAGGGTGAAAGATTGGAAGGCTCCTTCCGGGTGTTTGTTCTCGTATTTGAGGAAAGAAATGAGAAATTTCGAAGAGAACTCGTATCGAGTAGACATCATGCGGTAAAGATCATTCATAGAAACGGTGCGTCAACAACGACTTATCCGCTTTTCATCCGTTCGAAATTACTTGGTCGGATATACCAAAGAAGCCGTCAAGTACGCGGATGTTGGGTGCAGCGAGGAGAAAAAGAAAGTTTCCGTAAGTAGAAGGGAAAGACGAAAAAGTGAATCAGGATGATGGAAGTGCAGCAGCAACATTCGCCTGTTGGGGTCGGTCCGTTGGATTTTTCGCGAAGAGGGGTAGCCGAGACGTCGGCCTTCCGGGTCGTCAAACCGAAACAACCGACCTCATCGCTCGTGCATCAGCAGGCTGTGTCGTCGCCGGAAACGAATAACAATGAGAATCTTCAGGAGAATTCACAGGTTTCCCTCGAATCCGAAGGTAAGATCTTGCTAGATCTAATTGTAAAAACATGCAATGGAAAATGGGGTACGTTCGACGTATCGAGACGTTAGGAGAATAATAGACGGTAAACATTCGAGGCCGGTTGGAAATTTCAAAGTACCGTCCGCGTATATATCAACGTGGTCGGACGCTTCGGGAGATATTCGCAACATTGTCATCGAGCTATCCGTTAGGTGGCTATTATTTACGGGACGCAATTACGCGCGCGTGTTTCCGTCGTTCTCGCGAAACGTCGATCGCCACGATTGGCCACGTCACGGTTATTGGTTATTCGTACACGAACGCATGCACGCACTTTGATCGTACGCGCGAACGTACAAGCGTGTGCGTTGATGCGTGCAGGTGCGTAAGAGAGTCGAGTCGGCACGATGGCCGTTCAACAGGTGAGGGGATGGATTAGACGGCGTGCCTATACTAATACTCCGCTGCTAATCAGGGTAATAGGCTAACGTAATAATATCATCATCCCACGCAGAGCCGGGCTAAACGGTTTAAGCCGTAATTGCCAGGTGATGGGCAGATCATGGAGAGGGTTGACGCCTTCCGTTCGAATCAAGACGCGGAATCTTCTGCTAAGCTGACGATTTCGTTTTCGATTTTGTCAAATCGAATCTTTTTACGAATCTCTTTGCGATAGCACAACGATTCGTTCGCATCGATTTGCATCGGATCTCTACCATTTGAAATCCCTGCGCGTTAGTCAAATATATCTCATGGATATATCGGGATGGAAGATAAGGAGTATCAACCAGTTCCGGGACTAAACCTGTAGATAATGCGTGCTCACGAGGCTCGAAGGCTTTTGTCATATTCGATTGTGTTTCGAGTTACGAGTCGAAGCTTTGGCCTCTGCGCCTCGTTCATCGATCGGCTTACGAGTATATCGATATAATCGTCTATTATTATTCTCGCCTGTATATCATCGGAGATTTAACGAGAATTCTTTTTAGCGAGCTATCTCGCAAAGTACACTAGCGTCAACAAAAGAAGATTCCATCTTTAGAACGGTCGTTGTTCGATATCCTTCGAAGAACTTCTCACATCTTTCGACTTTTACCGTAGATCTTGGCGAACAGAAAATCACGATGGATTTACGTTTATAGATTTACGATGGAACGATAGCGTGGTATGCAGGATAAGCGTCGTGCACGGAACGAAGAGCGATATCATCGATGCTCGTTCCCTCTCTTTCCCTCTTTTAACGACGAACACTGCATTACCTGCAGCGTGTGTACACGCTCGGTATCGACGTTGTGTACACCGAAACGCTGCGGTCATCTTATCTCGCCGCGTGGTGCCTTCGCCATATAGGAAAATATGATTTATTTCTGATAATCCTGCGAGAATGAGATAGCCTTTGCGGCAGAGCCGCGGCGCAGCTAATCTCCTCGCGCTATCTCGGATTATCCCGGTCGTTACTATATTGCCCGGATTACGGATTCCTTTTTTTTTTTGCGCCGATTCCTTTCGTATTCGTCAGCCGTTCCATCGAAGCGTCATCCGTCGGGATCTTTCGAATGCCTCGATTTCACCCTCAAAAATGGCTATCTATAATAGAACGTTACCTTTTTGATATTACGTCAAGTTCATACGAGGCTGCCAGATAGAGTGATCGGTTGGAAAGGGATGAAGAAAAAAAACAAAAAAAAAGGAAAGGAATAAAATAGAAAAGAAAAGAAGAGAGAAGAAGAGAAGAGAAGAGAAGAGAAGAGAAGAGAAGAGAAGAGAAGAGAAGAGAAGAGAAGAGAAGAGAAGAGAAGAGAAGAGAAGAGAAAAGAAAAGAAAAGAAAAGAAAAGAAAAGTAAAGAAAAGAAAAGAGAGGAAGGAGAACAAAATTGTAATTCCATGCGATCGAGCTAAGGGATGCGGGCAAAGTCGTGGAGGCACCCTTTACGGTGTAAAGTTTGGTATTCGTAAAGGTGCCAGGATGCCGATCAAAGAAACCAAGACGATGGATGGTGAATGTTCGTGGATAGGAATGCAGTTTCGAAGAAAGAGAGGGAGTAATAGTCGAGACAAGGTTGATAAATAGAGGAGGGTCTCCCTTCTTTCTAATAAAGACGCTCTTGTCGAGGGGTTGATCTTTCCTACGAACCGGGAATACCAAATTTGTCAGGACTTGAGACGTTACAGACGTACCAGACGTATTCGTAGCTTTGGTGTAACGCGCAACGAGAAACGCATGAACGATCTCAACAATTTTCTTCCTTCGACTCGTTGTTATATAGAAACGAAAAAGTAAAAACTTTGAACAAATTCGTCGACCGTATTCGCCGGCAATTCTTGTATTTGTCACTAAACGACGAATTAAACTAACGGATTCTTTCCTCCTGCTACGTAAGGCGCGATATTACTTATCCGTCTCTTTCTTTTACTTTTTAGGAGGATGCAACGTCCGTTTAATGTTCCCAAGACTGTGGGCACCATTTGGAAACGCAACCGAGGTTACGAATCTTCCACCCCTACCGAAAAGTCACTCAGGTACGTTGGCATTACGTCTGGGTTGCGTGCGTGAACGAAAAGGTTCGTTTCTCGACGATCTCTCGGCTATCTCTTGGCTCCGTTCGACTTCCACCTCCGCCATGGCGGCTAGTTTTTATTTGCCAATCGTTAATAACGACCGGTCGGGATGATGATTGGGATAAATGGTAGCACGCGTCATACCGCGGACGGACATGGGCTCTTCTAACTCTTACCATCCCAATTGGAGCAGATTAGAGGCGCAGCTTAGGGATTCGGACGCGTCGGTCCCTTTGTACTCGTACGACGTCGGTCTCTCTATCTCTCTTTCTCTCTCGGCCGTACCTACCCTAAATTAGTAACGTCTTGTCATGTTAAACGCATATACTTCTCTCTTCCTACTTCTTCCTATGCGTACACGTGGCTCCTCTTATCTCCGGCTCATCGAGATCAATCGAGACTCCTATCAGAATCGTACGCGATACGTTTCTCCCCGTTCTTCAATCGCGTAGCATCTTTGTTCGTTTTATTTTAACGCGTTGAAATCGGATTGAATCGGTCAAGTAGGAAAAGAAAGAGGAAAGGAGGGGGGGGGAGAGAGAGAGAAACGTTCTCTCGCTTATAAATCTTTTTTCTCAACGATTATGAGCTCGTTGAACGAGTAATTGTCAAAGAAATCGATAGCGCGATCATAAGTAAGTAATCTCACGAGTACCGTCGGTATCTACTTGATTTTTTCTCGTTCCAACGAAGAAGATCGTCGAAAGGTCGTAAGGGAAGTATCAAGCTTAAATAGGTACTGACGGCTAGATGAAAAATCCTTTTTTGAAAACCCACATCTCCCTGTCGGTCGGTCTATTGACGCCGTCGTTGATCGTCGTACGTACTCCTTTCCACGAACGAGCAGGACGGAAGGGGTTTGAGGATTTGTAGCGTGTTGGAGGTTTAATAGCGGCAGATCGCTACGCAGTAAACGACTGACGGACGACAGAAGATTAAAGTTGCCCGTTAACTCGATCTAATTGTCCCCCCGGCTTGGCCTTCCTTTATTAATCTACGTTCACAACCATCTTCGGCATCGCCGTCGTCGTCCCCGTCGCCACCTCGTTCTCCTTCCTCGTTATCCGACCCCCACTCCCCTCCCATCCCTCGTCGCGCTACGTTCCTTCCTTGGCTCGATCCTTCTCGTGCCTTCCAAAAAGCTTACTTCATAAATCTGATAGATGTTCGTCTTGAGAAGAAGCAAATCGTCCTCCCTCTCGATTATATCAAATTCGAATTAGTTTTAACGATCTGAAAAGTGCAAATTGCATCCTAGTGCAACTTGCATTTGAATACAACGTGCCATATGCAGGAGCAAGTTCGTCGCGCTGCAATATACGCGCGCAAAGTCCTTCGTACGCAAGCTCTGCCAAAGGGCGGAGCGAGGTAAACCATCTGCCGGACGGTCGCTACGATGACGACTGTTTTTTCATGACTCTTTGCACTTTGCACCGTATGCTTTTTACCGCATTCCACTATATCCCAGATGTGGCATTTGCGTAAGCAGTTCTTCCTAACTCGTCCCGAGTCACATCTGTCCGGACTTCCTCTTTCTTCTTGTCATATTTTTATTTCGTTCCACTCTCTTCTTCTTCTTCTTCTTATTCTTCTACTTCTTCTTCTCTTCTTCGCAAAGATCCATTCCCTTTTTATCTTTCTTACGTTTCTTTTTTATCTCCTTCCTTTGTCACGTACCTTCGGACGGATTCGCTCCGATTTTTTAAATCCACGACTTTGTTTCTCCGATTCATCTTCTTTTGATCCGACAGCGATAAATTTTTAAACCACGGATATGATCTTTAATTCAGTAAATACAATCTTTATAATTCTACGATATCGAATAGATACGTCCTTATGTATTTTTCTCCAAATTATATCGCATCGCAAACAATAACATTTTTTATCGTGCCCCGTCGACGCATCGAGGATCGATTCTTGCTTTTCCTTGCTTTTAATGCACTTGGCGGATATTAATGCACCGCGAGAAAAAATCTATATTCATCGATCTTTTACCGACTACGGAAGTCTGTCTATACATTTATCTTGGGATAGAAATTGTTGGTATCTTTAGATCTACATCTGTCTCTTTCTCTCTCGAGCATAGTATTCTTTCGTCATTTCTCTTCGCCCTTGTCCTCTCTCTTTCTCTCTCTCTCTCTCTCTCTCTCTCGCTTTTGTACATATTCATTTTTCTCGAACGCCCAGAGTACCGGGCGTGAGCGTTTCTCATTACATTAGGCCGCTCTCACCGAGACTCACTCCTGCCTTATTTTGATTCGATTGCAAAGCCACCAGGAGTCACGATAATAATCGGCCCTTCGACGATGCAGGGGGCCGGCGTAGAGTCCTTTAAATGCGATTATCCGAACACGGCTGCGCTATACGCGCCAGCACGTGACCGCGTGTCGCGTGCACGGATTATAAATATAATATACTCGGGGTGTCCCGTGCATACGTACTTAGTTATATAGACGTTCCTGGATGCATAGCAATATCAATCTTTCGAAATTGCGGTATCGCATACACGAGGAAAGATATCGAAATAAAAGGAGAGGCAGTTGCCGAAGACGCTCCAACGGCGAAGCTAACCATTCAGACCCTACTACCTTCCTTTCGATTAATTCACCATTTTCCGATTTGTCGTTGGTTCGATCCCATCGTAAATCACGACGGCGCTTTCGAGAGGATGGCCATCGACGATTATTAGAAATACCTACCCCAAATAATCGTGACGCGCACCTCGTCACATTCGCATCAATTACGATGGCGTATCGACCGGTTCGCGGAATATGTTCTACCACGTTATCGTCGCCTACGAATGAGCTGTCCGACTTGGCACTGATTTATATCTTTTTGACACTCGAGTTAATCGAGTTAATCGATAAATAAAGAAGAACGACTTTGCAAATCGTCCTATCGAGAGCTCTTATCGGAGCGAAGAAACGTCGCGACGGAAGGAATTACTCTTTAATCGTAGGAGAGTTCGTCGCGGTCGCGGGACGTTCGGAAGGAAAGATTTCATCGGTCAGAGATCGGTGAAAGACTTTTTATCCCTTCCTCGGGGTGCTCCTCGACGATTCTCAGGACGATGTCTCGTTAGAGAGACTCGCGTATACCCTCACGATTCCCACCTCTCGCTCCTTTGACCGAACTTGGAAGAAAGACTTGGTACGTGAGTCAAATCTCATTCTTTTCGGAGCGCTTCGGCGACGTAGGAAGAGTATTTAGTTTCCATCTTGCTCCGATTTCCGATCAAATATCCAAGTCGTAAAATTTTACGTAAGATTAGACTAGTATGTTATTGAAAGACAATCAAACGAAATAAGGAACGTGCGAAAGTAGAAATGTAGGGAAATGATTGTATTCGCAGAACGGCTGTCGTTCGGTGTTGGTCGTTTGGTTGGTTCACCGGCGACAACAAGTCCCTCGCCATCGCATTCGCCGTGCCCGGAATCACCGGCGCACGATCGTCGGGACTGCACCGAGGTGGACGTGGACGTCGAAGAGGAAGAGGTCGACGTGGATGTCGAAGAGGTCGGCGAGGAGGACGATCGCGACGCAGCATCGAGTCCGCATCGTTCTTCCTCGACGCCATCGCCTACCGGTACGATTGCCTCAGCGACGTCCCACTCGCATCCACCGAAAAGATCGGGCGACACGTTCAGCGTGTCGGCACTCCTCAGGCCCGATCCACCGTCGGCTCACCTTCAAAACGCCTCTCCTCATCGAGACGCAGCCTCGATCGGTGCTCATCCGGCAACACCGGGCTCCTCCATCCTCTATCCACCTCTCCATCTTCAGGGCGGACTTTTACCGCCTCATCCTCACCATCCTCTCTCGTATCTCCATCCTCAGTTGTTGCCCCATCATCTTTTGCCGCCTCACTTGCACCCGCTCCTACGCGGGGTTCATCCTGGACACCCGGCTCTACACTCGACTCACACGGCTCACGGGCTACATCATCCCCATCCGCTCGCAGACGTCTACAGCTGCGTCAAGTGCGACAAGATGTTCAGCACGCCTCACGGCCTCGAGGTACGTAAACGCGATCGTCGTTTCTCTCGTTTATGGCGAATACGGTGAATTGCCGGAGCAATCGTCGGTCGGAACGTCTGACATGAAAATTGCGATGTCGTCGTTGCGACGCCGATGCTCGACGTTAGATAACAGATCTATTATCTGTGTCAGATTTCGCGATTAGACGTTTTAATCAACGCGCTTAATCGATACGAGTTAGAAATTGAAATTCGCCGACAGGTGCACGCGAGGAGATCTCACAACGGGAAGAGGCCGTTCGCTTGCGAGCTCTGCAACAAAACCTTCGGCCACGAGATAAGTTTGACGCAGCATAGGGCGGTACACTCCGCGGAGAAGGTCTTTGAGTGTAAGCAGTGCGGAAAAGCGTTCAAACGATCCAGCACCCTGAGCACGCACCTGTTAATACACTCCGATACCAGGCCCTACCCGTGTCAGTTTTGCGGAAAACGTTTTCATCAGAAGAGCGACATGAAGAAGCACACATACATTCACACAGGTAGGTGATCCAACGCGCTCTCTTCGTGGATTTTTTGCTCGGAGAGCATTTTTGCATACGAGATAAATTTTTCGATAATCGAGCAAAAACTCAGCGAAATCTCGCGAGTATAAACGTCTCTTCGAGACGAGGCACGGTCTCGTACAAATTTATCGGACCGTTGCTGGATGGAGTCGGGAGGAATTAATTAACGAAGCGACTTTCTACGATAAATAATGCATCCAACCGTCTGGATGAAGTCAGTATTGTGCGCGAGACGATTCGCTCGAGTTCAGGCACATGTGGCCGGTTGGTTTCTGCTCGATGAATGGACGGGGTGGGGGCAGAGGGAAGGGAAAAAGGAGGAAGGGGGATTGGTCTGCCGAGCCCCACATTGCGAGTTTCGTTCGGTAATAATCGTAATGTCTTTCGGGGTGATTCCCCTGATCCTCTCGTCTTCCGTTTACCCCTCAGGTTCTTCACTCCCACGACTGGCCCCCAATTCCCGATCTTCGAATAGAATTTTACCGCGGCGATTATCGTCCGTGGGAAAAATGGAACAGGTTCGTTCTTCCTAATCCCAGAGGAAGAATTCTCTGCGCTGCGCGATTTACGTCGAGCGAATTCATCGTTTGTATCCTCTTCTCCGATGGATGGACGACGTCGCGGCATCTCCTTCAAGATCGATTTCGATTTTTCGTTCGACGTGTACTTCGATTCGATAATTCGTCTCTCAATGGTTTACGTTTTTTATCGATACCGATGCATTCGTCCGATAGCGAAGATCGAGAATGTGGCGAGGGTGAACGACAAGAAAGCGCTTCCCTCTCTCTCTCTCTCTCTCTCTCTCTCTCTCTCTCTCTCTCTCTCTCT